>NW_022280054.1:971186-976273 GCF_004355925.1 Anarrhichthys ocellatus | reverse complement strand
GGGGGGGGGGGGGGGGGGGGGGGGGGGGGTTTCAGAGGTAGGCCACGTAGATTTCAGATAAGACATCTCTCCAGACGCCTTTTACTGTTTACTATCACAACCACATAACAGCCTCAGACATGTCGGAGATGAAAGCAAAGATTAGCGGCTGCACTGGCGGGACAGAAAACTTCCATCTCTGAAACATCTGTCATGTTGTCATTAAAAAAAAAAAAAAAAAGTTTCTCACTTTGTAATGCACACAGAAAAGTTTTATTGTGAAACATTATCCCGTTTCTGTGAGAAATACGGTGTTGGTGTTCCTGAGAAGAAGTGAATGTGTTTTTGCCCGTCTCTCTCTGTGGTACTCCATTAGATTTAATGTGTAAAACATGCGCCGAATGTGGAGCAGTTAACCTACATTGTGTTTGGACTAAAGGAGTAGTGGCAGACTGC
This sequence comes from Anarrhichthys ocellatus, assembly GCF_004355925.1. Classification (NCBI taxonomy): domain Eukaryota; kingdom Metazoa; phylum Chordata; class Actinopteri; order Perciformes; family Anarhichadidae; genus Anarrhichthys; species Anarrhichthys ocellatus. Next base: position 975,838 of record NW_022280054.1, on the reverse strand, counting down.
TTGGCATGTGTGGCTGCAAAAATAGGTGTAAACAAAAGTGTTTCTAGCAGTTACAGCCCCAATTATTCCACTGAGAGCGAGATCTGAAGCAAATCCATGTGTGGTGTTCTCTCCCTCCTCTTGTGTGCACTCCTGGTCACCGTGACGGCAGCTGCGGATTGACTTCATACTGTGTACATAACAATAACTTTGTTGTCATTCCAGCAGCCTATCTGTCTCGACATCGTCGGAGCGTGAGGGCGTAAGGAATCCCGTGAAGTTTTGATACCTCAATTACAGTGCGTCTGTCTCCGGTTATCTCATTTAGCCGGTAGTCGATATGATTGGCATAATCAGACACGCCTGATTGGTGCCTTCCATTTAATTAATCAGTCTCACTGTATCATCACCTGTGGCTCATTAGAGTAATTAGAGCGAATTAGCGAGATAGAAGGCCTCTCTCCGCCTGCAGACGAGTGGAAGGGATTTCATTAGTAGAGATGAACACGCGTAAATACACCGTGGGTCTGATGGCCAGTGGTAGTGGGGTTTGTTTACCTGTGACTGTTATCAGTGATTAGTATAATTTCCACAGTTGTAGGACGCAGAGATAGTCTTTTCCATTTGGCTCGACCTCCCCTTCGTAGCTGCGAACATAGCTCACCGTGCCAAATTTTCACTGGGCGAACATGTGAGCAGACTTCCTCTTTTGAAACGGAGTTCAAAAGAATGTGGAAAGACTGGGCTCCCCAAGTTACTGCAGCGGCCCGTGTGTGCATTCATGTGAGAGCACACGCGTGTGTGGAGCAGTGTGCGGGAGGCTTCTTGGCCAAGTCGGTGTTGAAGTCTCTCTAGGGAGTGTTGGCAATCTGTTCCAATCGTCTTTACAGCTGACCAGACGACCAAATGAACCAGGACAGGGACTGCTGCTGTGGGGCCAGTCCAGCCAAGCCAAGCAGGGCTGTTACAGCCATCACACAGACATTACAGCCCACTTAACGCTCCCATGCACACACTCCATATTCCATCCTCTGCTAAACTAGACAGTGCGGTCCTAACCAACCATAGTCGGATTTAAATAAAACAGTGCTTGAGATGGTTAAACAAATTAATTCACCAGTAAATGAAACAGTTTTTTAGATCTGAAAAAGTAAAACCCTTCAAAGTCAGGCCAAGGAGAGCCGGAGAGTGTTGACCTCGGAGGCCGAGCCTGAAGGCCTGAGCACTGAGGACAGTTCTTCATGCATGCTGTTTGGTGCTCTGCAGCCACTACACTGCAGCATCAACACAAGTGCTGGTATTTGCACTTTGCCTTTTGCCATTAATGATGTCCTCTCCTTTACATTAGTCATGCATTGTGAAATATATAGGCTCCCGTAACTCCCTTTTCTTCCTTTCTGGGCTTCTTGTCAAACATGTTAATTTGTAAGGTTTATCAAACGAGCATGATGTCGATCATTGATGTCAAACATGATGGAAAGAATATCCCAGTGGTATGCCAGATGGCAGAGCTCCTGTAGAGCAGCTAAAGTTAACAGTATTCCCCTCCAACATTTTGGAGCTTGATGGAGCTAACAGAGTAGCTGAATTTTGAGGTTGATGCTGGATGCTGCTTTTTATATTCAAATATAAACCCTGTAATGAATGACAGTTGGAAATTTAGTTAAATAAATCCCATGCAAATGACATGTAACTGGTAGAACATCTCCCTAAATAGGGCCGTCTGGATATGTATTTCTTTAGTTTGATTCTAAAACAGTTTCCCAATATTTAACTTGCTATGTTGGCTCTGCTGACCTCTTTGTTCATACGAATGCTCAGGCTCGATTCCTTTTTTTAGCTACTTAGTCTGCACATACTCAGTTTGTGTTCACTTTCATGGCTTTAGATGGACAGTCACAGATGTTACCTTTCTGGTCATCTTTTTATTTAGATATCTATTAATCTAGCTATCTGCTATCTTTAGTCCCGGGCGTAATAGAAACTGCGATGTGGGTTCTACTAAGGATCCGGTGTCTGGACCGATTGGGCACCGACGGTCTTCACTGCAAAGTATTCAAGCAGGTTCTCCATATTGACATTATATCGGTAAATATCAACCGTGTTTAAGCATGCGACTGAACTCCCATACATTGTTATAAGCCGGAGAATATCACCTTCTGGTCTGTTGTCCTATGTAAATGTTCTAAAACCAGTTTTAGTGGAAACTGAGTCAGTATTGAAAAACAAATTGCACAGGAAAACCCCTGTGTCAACACTTTGTAAGTTCAAGTCTGTTTTTATACAAAACAAACTCAAACGTGCCATTTTATAGTTGGTTGAAACAAAGAACAAAGGTATAAGGAGCAAAAGGACATCGGCTGTGTGTTTCTAGCTTGAGTCTGCATCTTTGTAACATATAAACTGACCACAGGTCAGTCCAGTTGTATTTGGCTAAGAACCAACGTTCTGCAAAAACAGCATTCAGCAAAGCATAAACCCAAAGCATATTTGTTCAGTATTTCACCGAAGGTACTTAAAGATGACAACCTCTCATGCTTATATGTTGCTTAAAATGTGAATAGAATCGGTCCCCTAATGGTCAGTAAGATGTGATGTATGTGAACAAGGGACGGGCAGCGTTGGGATGTTACGCTCTATCAGCAAGACGAGTGTAAAGTCTGCCCGAGTCTGCTGATGTGAGCGTTTGCTGCATAGTCAACACCTGACTGGGTCTGAGGGGTCTTTTTTTATTTAATTCTTTTTAACTGAGACCATGCCCATAATTACTTGCCCACTTGGCATTGAATCAATCCTCTTTCATGTGATGCGTTTATTTAGCTTAGCAGTGCGGCTTTTTTATTTTTTTTGGGGAATGGGGATTTGGTAACGCATTGGGATATGTGCAGGGTTTTGGAAAGGGATTGGGCATAATCAAGGGCGTCAAGGATTGGCACATGACCTCCCGAAGTGTAACCCTAGTGGAGGCCTGTGGCTAGTTCAGTTTGACTCTGAAACGGAGCACACTAATCAATTTATTTGAATAGATGTTTAATTTCTTTCTTGATGTTTGGAGAACTTATTAAAAAGAAATGTAGCTAAAATATGCATATCAAAGAGCAATCTGGTCAATTAAATAAAGATTCTATTTCTACTCGATAAGCAACATGAGCTGTACATTTCGTTCCCTCATTAAAACAACTAGAACGTGAACAGTGGTACAGACAATGTAATGCAAACCAAACTTCAATTTTTTAAATATTTAGGTTTACTTAACTTTCTCAAGCTTCATTCTTCAAATTGATGCATTTAATTGTGTCCCGTCACGCACTCTTATTGATAACCTGTACTAATCGGTCACTCTTGGTTTTTTACTTCTATAGTAATTCAATTTATGTACAAATGATATTCTATATAATATATAACAGGAATTGCTTGTGTTTAATGGCACAGCCATTAAAGGATATACCTAAACTTATCCCGGTTGCTGCTCATGCCTTCTGAAATCTGATCAGGCTGTGTTCCAGTGAGTTATTAAATGATTTACGATGATTAGCCTTGAGGCCTAATACATCAAATTGTGATTAATATCTGCACAGTTTGGTGTTAGTATCTTGAACCAATTGGGCCTCATAGTCTTGTTCCTGTAGCTAATCTTTACCAATATAATAATTACACCTCTATTCATGAACTAGAGCATTCCTTTTTTGACAATTAATTTAACATGATTAAAATTTATAAGGTTCCTCCTCTCGTCAAGCGTTGCACAAGCTTCTGCGCACGCTCGGATTCACTAACAGATAGTGCAGCTGCTCCATGGCCACGGGCAGACAGGCTGCTACATCAACTGCTCCATGGGCAGCTAGAGCAAGATGGCATGGAAGCAAGTGAGCCTTTTTATTTCCTCCAAACGTCCTGTGCTACTGTGCAAAATCCATTGCAGGGGAACGTCGACCAACATTTGTTCTATTTCACTATGGTTTGTGGATAAAACGAGATCAAGGCCGGTCAGGGAATTAATCTTAATGCTGATGGGGGGGGGGAGGGTCCTAATTAGTACTTGATCACACTATTTCTTTAGAGGGTTGTGTTTTCTTGTGGGGGGGTTTGGGGGGGGGGAGGTGGGCATGTGTGCGTGAGTGTGTTTTGGGACCTTGTCAGCAGACTGAGCCACAAGGGCCCCTGTGGTAATGTGTGTATTAAATGATTAGTGTGTTAGTTAGCATAACGGCCCTTCAGCAGCGTTTAATCACTCTCAGGGGTGGGCGGCCTCACAGGGGGTGGATGGGAGGGGGCAGGCGGAAAAAAGGGGGAGGCGGACTAAAGGGAGAAGAGAGATTTAAACGGAGGAGAAGGTACTGCTGGTTGAATGAGCGAGTGCATGATCTGTAGAGAGTACGGAAAAATAACGGTGGGGGAGAGAAGGAGTGAGCGCGACAGGAAGGCAAGAATCCAACAGAAACATAATCCAGCAACTCTCACACACTCAGCAGAGAGAGATACAATCTTTACAAGGCCTGAACCGCTTGTTAATGTCAGCACTTGGCCCATCATCTGGAACAAGTCTCATAAATGGCTATTAATAACAATGCAAAATGGATGTGGATCAAGGCGGACCCTGCCTCAGTCTTGACAACACTGCTGTTGCTGATAATTGTGCTGTTGTTATTTAGGGGGGGGGGGGGGGGGGGGGG
>NW_022280054.1:970209-971086 GCF_004355925.1 Anarrhichthys ocellatus | reverse complement strand
GGGTGCAGACAGTCGATAATTGTTTTGCACTGTGTACAGAGTAGTAGTGGTCTATTGCTACAGTAGCTGTCATACCCGACACAGCGGCAGCTGATTGACTGACAGGCTGAATGAAAAGAAAAAAAATCCTGCTTGCACTGTTAGAAGATCGAATCATTGGTGTAGACGGGTTTTCTTTGGTGGGATATTGCCGTTGTGGTTCTGCTCTCTGCTGAGGCAGGACGGGTAGCCTACAGCACGCCAGATGAGTCAAGGACTCTGCTGTGTCGTCACAAAACAGCTCCTGTCTTTGTATTCCGAATTATAACAATGATGCTGATAATAATAAGTATGACAAACTCTGTCGCTCTCTTCTTAGGCGACTAAAAAAAAATGTGTGTGTTTTTGTGTTTGCAGAAAGAACTAGACGCCACAGCCACACAGCTTGCCAACAGACAGGACGAGAGCGAACAGTCCAGGAAGAAACTAATCGACCTGAGCCGCGAGTTCAAGAAGAGCACACCAGAGGTGAGAAAATCAGATATTCACAGACACGCACCAACACACACAGCCACGCATACATATATCCCCGCATTGATAATCATGGTTTGCCTCAGTGTTTCTCTCTGTGTCTCTTCTCCTCTTCATAAATGTTGCCGTGATTATTTACTGAGAAAGCAGGGGAGGAGTAGACGGCGCAGTAGATGCGGGCTTGGCTCCCAAAAATAGTCTCTCCATTAGTTTCCCTGAAATCCTAAAGAGACAAAACAGAAAACCCCTCAGGAGTTTGTATTATCTGACCTAGTTTTTTTTTTTTTTTTTTTTTTTATGCGTGCAGAAAGTGTGGTCCATGAGAGTGTGTGTGTGTGTGTGTGTGTGTGTGTGTGTGTGTGTGTGT
>NW_022280054.1:964127-970109 GCF_004355925.1 Anarrhichthys ocellatus | reverse complement strand
GAGAGAGGCAGAGAAAGAAAGAGTGTGACAACACTACTAAGTGGGATCAGGAGGGAATTCTGTCCTGTTCCTGTGTTCCCATTGCTCCTCCTGGGAATATTTGTTTCATCTCTGTTACCAAGGCAACACATTTTTAAACCACACAGAGAAAACAAAGTATTGTTGTGTTATTATTGGTAATGTCACCATGGTGAATTATTGATGGTGGTATGAATTATGCATGAATGGAGTAGACTGTGGATAGAAAATTGTCAACTCTCGGTGGAGTTGACGGTCGGCCTGTTATAGTTACCGCAGGAGGACTGTAGCCCACCCAGTGTAGAGGAAGTGCTACCTGCGTATGCTAATTTCCCTTTACCCTACACGTTCATCTCTAATCTCATTTTCAAGCATAACCACTTAGCTAGCAAGCACACAGGAGGCAGGACAGACAGACACGCACACACAAAGAAAACATCCAGGGAAGCAGAGGCGCACACAGACACACACAGAGGCCGATAGCCTAGATCACAGAACAGGACCCACACATTCATCAGCGTAACAAGGCTGTGATTTAGGAAGGCTCCTCTGGCGTCTGTGTGGCCCCTGGCATCTCCCTGGTATGTGGAGGAGGAATCCGAGCCAGGCCAGACGAGCGACAAGATTCATTACAGGGCTGTAACAGCTCAATAGGAATCAACACTAAAACGCCCGACAAGGTGTGCGAGCATCAAGGCTGCCCTACCAAGTAGGCCAGTTCATAACACGCGGAGGCCTGCGCTTTGATAAATAAAAAAAAAAAAAAAAAGGTGCCCCGATGGTCTCGTGTGCATTGGCGGAGCTGTGTTGTCTGTCTCTCGGGTTTGCTGTGTGGTTGAGCGGCCTATAGAGCGGGCTGTCAGCTCTCTGTGGTCTGCACCAGTCAGCGGAGATCACAGTCACATCAGATCAGACTGCATTAGGCTGAGCGGGAGTCCGTCTCTGATCCATTATTCAACAACCAGGAGACCGGCCCACGTTGACTGTGTCTAGTCTGCTGAGCTGTACTCGGTGTGAACTGCACTCATGGTCTGCATAATAACACGCACGCACGCGCACGCGCACACACAGGCAGGCTTTTGTAGCATTTTTGAAAGTAGTGCAAGGAAATGCAGCGTGAAAACAAAGTTTCCATAATTCATTAGTACCGTGTTGGACACACAGTGTTGGAATTTTTTTTTTTTGGAGACTGCGTCTCACTGTGCTTCCTAAGTTGCCTGAATTATTCATCCAGTTCTTAATTTCCTTTTAGTTAGTCAAGTCCTCCTCTACCACTCTTGTTATAAAGGCAGGGGTGGGAATGGTTGTAAAATGTCCCAAAGATTGCTAGCCAGAGGCAGTGGTAGTAAAACAACTTTGTGTGTGTGGGTGTGTGTGCACGCATACACACACTCACGTTTGTGTTTAGCTGCAGGGCAGACAGACAGCGAATGGGAGTTCCATACTCCCTGGAGGATTCCTCGGGCTGGCCTGTCTGCTGTCTGCCGGCAGCTCACACACCAGCCATCCATCTCCTGCTGCCTGGCCCCCTCCACTACAGACACTACACTCACACACACAGATTGACTATGGTGTCTGTGTGCATTGTTATGTTATATGGTCATAAATCTTTGGAAGTGGAGAGGGCAGGGGGGGGGGGGAGCACAGGAGAGTGGACCAAAATGGGTTCAGAGCTCGGGTGTTCAGCAAAAGCAGTGGCTCGCCTCTGCATGTTATTTGAACGTGTGTGTGTGTGTGTGTCTGCACGTCTGCACAAGCTTGTCAAAGTGAAGTCACAACTCAAAAAATAAATGGCAAGATGTAGTGGAGGACAAACGTCTAAACTATAATAACGTTAGGGATTTTAAATAACTTTGGCAAAAACTTCAATCCGATTAATACAGCAACGTCAAACTATTACGGTGATGTTGAGGCAGCTCGTCACGCAGACGCTGTCTCAACAAAGGTTGAACGTCATGATTTGTGCAAAGGTAGTAATTATTGCAGGACCGCTAGACTAGACTGCATTACATTATACAGAGGTTTCTTTTTTTGGGTCATAAATATTAACATTAGTTTAATGCCTCAGGGATAATATCACACTGTCTTTTATGCTTATTCACACCAATATATAAACATTTTACTTTGCTCTGTCAATACAATGGAACCAGGTACAATGAAACCTAATTTAAAGGAAACTGAATTCAGAAATGGAAAATTAGGATTTAATCTAATGCAAATGACAAAACGGACGCCACTCTGGCATTTTTGTGTGGGTGTTTTTGGTCGTTTTTTTTCTTTGTGTGTGTGAGAGTGTGAGTGAGTGAGTGAGTGTCGGGTAAGGGAGGGGGGTGCAGGGGGCGGAGCCGGGGGTGGGGTGGAGGTCATTATCCCCAGCAGGGGAATATTGAATTGGCCCAGACAAACAGTGACCCCTGATGAGGTAACAATGGGGTGGGGTCAGCGAGGTCATGACCTGTCCTCAGCCCCAGACAAGTGGCCTGTCTGGACCAACCTGGGATTAGGCCGGCCTCCAGACACTGGTCCCAGGTCAGTTTGGGATGCATGCTCCCCGCAGCATCGGTTAGGCTTTTAGTCGGTATTCTCTAAAAGGCGCAGAGTCTCCCGAGCACACATCTGTCGGTGCCCTACTTCACATCTTCATTAGGCAGTTTTAGGAGTATATATGTGTGTGTGTGTGTGTGTCCACAAACTGTGCAAATTAAATGTTCCTGTACAGAATGTCCTATTCTGCCACGCTTTTTACCGCACGCTCCAGTTCAGTTTGTCAGGATGTAGGCTCAGCTCACAGCATGGTGATTTGCATGTTCCCCTGATACATACTCGACTGGCTATCTAATCTGGAACCGCTGACTCGTACTGTAAAGTCATGCAATGGGACTTGCGGGATAAAAAAACATTTGCTTTGTAGTAAGAAAAGAACTTGGTGCATGGAGACGATTTGCATTAGCTGCAGTCTTACTGTGTGGCTCATTCATTCTCTTGTCTCACACACGCACTAGTGGTGCCTCTGGGTGGCCCAGGTGGTGCTGCACCTGTTCTTATAAGAAACCCAAAGCACCTCGGGGGAAGGAACCCGGCCTGCTCCCTCGCCTCGTGTTCATCACTCGCTCACGCATCACTCAGTATTCATCGTCAATGGCGAGAATGGCCGCCACTTGGTTTCAATGAGTGACTTATTTGATCACAACGTGGTCTGCTGGTGTAAAACTCTGCTTGTGGTTTGCTAGTAAGAAAGGTTTTCACATCTTCTGAAAATCGTTATTAACTGTTATCGTAGGATTAAAACTGACTGATTGTTGATTATCTGACTAACATCCTCTTCTCTTTGTCTTTCAGGATTTCCGGAAACAGGTTGCCCCTTTGCTCAAGAGCTTCCAAGGAGAGGTGAGTAATTGGGGAATTTATATTGACATAGCGATAGACTCACGGCATTCAAACAGTGCATGTTATAAAGCCTGTTTGCTCCCTCTCTCAGTGCCCTTCTCTCCTTTTTCCGCCTTCGTCTTTCCTCTTACATCGTCATCTCTTCTCTCTCACTTCTGTCTCTCCTCTCTTCTCTCTCCGCCATCTCCTGTTCCTTCTCTTGCCACTATCTCATTTCCCCTCTTTCCTCTCCCTCTTTTCTTCGCTCTGCTCTTGATTTTCTGTCCTATTCATGAAGTCCTGTAGCCCGAGGGTGTGTTTAAATTGCATCCTGCAAAAAAATAATAAAAAAGGCACCACAAAACCCCGGCTCTAGCCAGTCACAACTCACTGAATGCTATTTCCTCAGACTTTTTGTCTGCATTTGTTGTCTGTTATTTGTTGATCTGGTGAATCATGAGCCCTTTTTGTTTTTGCTCATTGTGGCTCATTTATTTACTTTCAATTGAATGTTGCACCCTAGGTTTCTACGTACCTTGACCCATAAGAGGTGACTTTTGTGCGTGTGTGTGTGCTATATCGTACTCCCACCGTTCCCCTCTAACTCCTCCTCCATCATTTTGGCCTATTTCCATCATGACTCCTCCTTTCTGGCAGCCGTGCATTTCCAGTTCACTCCCATATGTGAAAGTCAGAGGGTAGGAGTGGAAGCGGCTGGTTTGGACTGGGGCGTTCTTTGGGGTTGGAGTGGGTGGACATTCAGCCCAACAGTGTCTCTTCCCAAGCGCGCACACACGCATGCACACAAACAAAATCATCTCAATAGACAGTGACAGTTCTGCTTTGCTCCTGGCCATAGAATATTACAGTTTAACACTGGGTTAGTTTCCATATTCTTGTGTTAGAGTGGCGACCACAGCCAGTGGTTATGTAAAAATGCTGTAATTTATAGTGGTCCCACCATGTTCTGCTGATGATCCGCAGTCTATTTAGAGAATAGAAACAGCAGCAATATAATTGTGGCTTTGTCAGCTGTTTCCACCATCCTCGTGTTGACACACCTCGGCGGCGTGCACACCAGAACACGCTGAGGCACATAGTGGGTGGTCGCGGAACTGAGAAAGACATTATCTTATGATTATTGAGATAATACTGTACGCCCGCGCCAGTCTTGAAGCAGCCCATCAATCAGTCAACTATTTTGCCCGCTTGCATGCCACAACATGAGCAGCCCTGAGAATGTGTAATTTTAGCCTGGCTTTGTTTGCTTTCCCCTCAGTGCTTTGATCAAGGACAAGACAGCACCAGAAACCAGAGGGTCTTCCTGTCGAGGTCCCACAGTAACTCATCCTTAAGCATTTTACCCTCGCAGCTCGAATCTTTACTAAGTGAATGTAGAACCCGGACAGAACAATAAAAAGTTTTATCCCTGGAACTTGGAGGTCTTGATACTCTGTTTAATCTTTGTCATTGAAAGGTGGATGCCCTCAGGTCATAATTATTACCAATAACAGTACTGTTTCCACAAAGCCTCAGTTTGCTAAACGGGTTACGTGTGTGTGTGTGTGTGTGTACGTGTGCTTGTGTGTGCATGTTGCATGCTCAGTGTTCCTTGTTGGTCCATCGATCAGATAAGCTTTTCCATTATCCAAGGCTTCAGTCTCTGCTTCCCATAGCTTGCCCTTATCAGACTCCACTGGAGCCCACAAACACACACATGCACGCACACACACAGGTCAGCCTGATGCCCTTCACACACTGTGGGTTAGATAGGGGAGCGAGGCAGTGCTGAGTGATGGTGGTGGCACAAGGTGCTGACGTATGTACGTATGTGTTTGTGTGTGTGTGGATGTGTCAGGGATACCTTTTGCAATTGCAAGCACTTCTCATCGGTAACCTACTGATACTGGTGAGGTATCATTTGTGTCACTTCATTTGTTTTTGTGTGTGTGTGTGTGTGTGTGTGTGTGTGTGTGTGTGTGAGAGAGAGAGAGAGAGAGAGAGAGAGAGAGATGGGGGCAGGGAAGCATGTACTAGCAGATGTCATTGGGATTGGTTGAAAAAGCTGCAGTTTGGTGCAGCAGGGTTGTATTTGCAAATCCTGGGTGGTCTTCTAATGGCTCTGGTCCTGCAGTTAACCTGCCTCTAACTGTAGGGTGTGTCCTACATTAAACGTCTATTTCCTGCCTCCCATGTTGGGCTATATAAAGCTGCTGTACCACTGACCTTGGCCCAGTCATTGTACAGTCACGCAGCCAGCTTCCTTCACTGCCATCGGCAGATCATTTTTATTTTTGCGTTGGTTTGTGAGCGTGTGTGTTTCTTCTTTATCGTGATATTGTTGCGCTGATCGCAAACTCTTATATACACTCGCGCACATTTCGACGCTGATGAACAGGTCTGGTGTTGGTGTGTGAGAGGTATTAGTGCTCGGCATCAGTAATCTCCCATTAGCGGCCTGGCATTTGAGGATCCTGATCGCTCAATGTCACACAGCACATGAAGAGGGCAAAGTACATGATGCAGCATGATGTGAGAATGAGATATAGTAGTGTGTGTGTGTGTGTGTGTGTGTGTGTGTGTGTGTGTGTGTGTGTG
>NW_022280054.1:954404-964117 GCF_004355925.1 Anarrhichthys ocellatus | reverse complement strand
GTGTGTGTGTGTGTGTGTGTGTGTGTGTGTGTGTGTGTGTGTGTGTGAGAGAGGGAGAGACAGACAGGAGCCCTGCTCATGCCAGATAGACATTAGTGTGTGACAGAGAAACATGTGAGGAAGACTGACACTGAAAAAGATTGAGGGAAAGAAAGAAAGAAATGAGTCAAAGAACATGGAAGTGACAAGAGGGAGAATTCAAGAGAGGGGGAGAGAGACTGAGAGAAAGACATGGAGAAATATAGGGGGGGAAAGAGGGAGGGCTGCTGGCACCAGCCTACTCAGGGCCAGATGTTTTGCGGCTAAAAAACTAGAGATGAATCAAAGCCATGTGAAGAGATTTATTAGGTTCCCATAGGAGCCCAGGCAGTATTACATGTAGGCCGCTCTGTTTACAGTGGCAAGAACCCCTAAACCACCCATCAACTACACTACTGGCTTGGCTGGGAATGTGAAGACTTTATATTTGGACTTATATAGGCTTTTGTCTTTATTCCTTTTCTCTCAGTGAATGTGCTGGAGGAGTTGGAAGAGAAACACAAGGCTGTTTAGTCTGAGTGCGTGAGCCAGAGTAGTCCGCTGTAGCGCTGCCCAGTACAGTAGCACCCTCTGAATGTCTTTATTTGGCATCTGTTTCCCTCGATTTAGACTTGATTTCAGATGCATTTCGCCTACTCTGTCTGCTTCTCGTATTGAAGTGTGACACAGAGACCGTAGTAGAGCTTGCTGCCTAATATTTCCGCATTGACAACAGTGTAAAAGCCCCCCCCCCCCCCAGTATGATCTTTAGAATTAATCTCTTATGGATCCAATCTAATGCTGTCCATTTCAATAATATCGGTGATGGAACGCATGCAGTGCCCTCTTGTGTTAATGGCTGCAGCAGTAATGGATCCACACTGTATTGCTGCTAAGAGCTGACTGAATAATCTGCCCCTGCTGTGGCTGGAAAGACTGAGCCAGCTGTTTAATGATGTCAGCGTGCTTGAGGGGAAACGAACACACACCGGACGGACGGACATACTTAGGCACACACACACACACTCTAGGACAGACGGACTTGGACGCGCACGCGGCAAACGAAATGCATCCGTCATCGGCCGAACAGCTGAACTGACTTCACGGGAAGGAAACGCAGCCGCGATCGCATGCAGCATACCGATTCATAGTGAGGAAAGACAGCTATGTGGACGACTCTTACTCTGAAATGGATGGGCCTGCCTTTGGAGTGTATTGTTGTGACAGTCCAGTTGTGAGGAGGTGTGACTGACAATTAACCGTTCTTTTTCTCCTCTCTCCCCGTGCAGATCGATGCCTTGAGTAAGAGAAGTAAAGAAGCAGAGGCCGCCTTCTTGAACGTGTACAAGAAAATAATCGATGTCCCAGGTAAGACTACGTCTCGTGTCTGTGTTTTGTCTAAACACCTCCCGAGTCCAAAAAAAAGTGATCAGGAGACCCCCCCCCCCCCCATCCATGTAGACAGCACCAACAGGGGAAGAGAAAAAGCATGACACCGTCCCTCTGGTGCTTCTTCACTGTGCATCCAGGCGTGTGCGACACCTTAATATGTCCCCACAAGCTCTCATCCCCACCGGTGAAGCCTTTTAGAGGGTCTCAACAGAAGGTGCGTCCTGATGCGGATGACAAGCCACGATTGGCTGCTGCGAAGTGCGCACATGAGCAGTCGCGTTCAGCCCGCCGAGGAGGGACACGCGGCGCAGAGTGTTAGAGAACACACACACACACACACACACACACACAGCCACGGAGCTACCGGTTGGAGATTTCCAGCTGTATGGGGGCCCTGGAGGGGCCGCGTATGTAGGAACGAGAGAGGAGTCGAGTTCATGTATAGCGTAAGGAGGTCATCGTATTCCCACATGGATAGACCTACAGTAATATCTTTGGATTGTACTGCTCCCAATAAGTCAGCGCCAGCTCTGACGGGGCTATTCTTAACTTGCAGCGAGACAATGATGTAATGCCTGATGCACACACACACGCACAGACACAGACCAGCCTGACTAATGCTGCAGTCTTGAAAGAGGAAACAGTGTGTTTTTGTTCTGTCTTCTATCAGCTGAAGGCCTGGTTAGTCAGCCCAGTGTGCTCTGCTTTAGATTAAAGGTGTCTGGCGAGAGCGCTCAGCACCAGTGGCCCACAAGTCAAACTGCTTTTAACAGGCTGTACAGTTGATTTTGGAGGGGGGGCGGGCGCGCGATGCGAAGGACGAAGGTTTGATAAGGGGGAGAGAGAAAGTTGATTTTCAAGGGCGCCGCGGCAGATATGAGTCCAAATTCAGGGCATACAGTTAAGTTCCTTAGTGTTTGTTTGTACTTGTGTGTGTTTGCATGAGCCTATGAAGTAGTGCACAATATCTCTGTCTGTGTGTGTGTGTGTGTGTGTGTGTGTGTGTGTGTGTGTGTGTGTGTCGGAGCTTAGCCCTGCATGGTGTGTCACCTTGACAGCACAAAATCAGCATGAAATTCCCCAATCGTTCTCTGCTGATCTCTCATTAGCATAGTTAAGATATCTAACTGCGTCAGACATGAGACACACACACACACACAGACACAGCCCTTACCCCCAGCTGTAAGCTGTCAGTTCCTCTTATCTGTACAACGCACACACATAAACACACACAAACATGCAAACTGCTCTTTTAGCTGGCATGCTGATGAGCGTCGCCTGCGTCTCTTGGCTGCCTGTCACCAGTCTGCCACCCATGAGCACCAATCAGATGTGATTGGCCTGACTGACAGGGCTCTCTTCATCACACTGACAGTTAACCCTGCTGTGTGTTCACAGAGATGTTGGTGAAATGCCTCCAGAAAGTTGTCTTTCTTCCTTCTGTCTCTTGTTTCTTTTAATCTCTTATTTACCTTGCCTATTTCACGGCTCCACTTTGTCCATCTGTCTGCTCCCATGTTTCTCTCTTTTTTTTTTTTCATGCTTTCAAGCTGCATCATAGTGAACACTTTAACTGATCATAGCCCAGTAATCTTTGTTGTTAATGCGAGTTATCCTGTTATATTACTGGGTCAGTAGCTGACTCATTATTCCCCCCCCCCCCCCCCCCCCCATACAAAACCAAAGTTTATCTCACACAACGACAATAGTCTCTGTTGATACAAAGGCTGATAGTGTATCATTCAATAACCTTTATGGATAAACACAACATGCGAAACTAACGATGACCTTTTCAGTGTTGTGTGTTGTTAACTGTTGCAGCCAGAGCTCTGCTCTTTTCTTCTCCTTCTAATCAGTGAAGTGCGTTAACATGTATTTGCAGCGGTCCTATGCTGAATTTATTAGGTCAATATCGATGTTTGAGATAAATTGAATTCCAATAACAATATATTGATCAATATTTAAATTTGGCAGTTAGAGTTTCAGGATGAAGACGTATCCGGGATAGGATATTTACAGTCGAACAATAAACATCATTTATACATATTAACCTCGAATAAAACGCATATATTGAACTTTAAATGGTTGAGAAAAATTAAATCCAAAGATACCAAAAAATGCATCTTTGCATTTACTGCACTGTAGTTTATTTTTGCACATCTGTTGAAATATACACAGATATTTCATTAGACTGATGATCCAGTATCAAGTGATAATATTAGTTCTAAAATGACTTGACGCACTGTGTCACAATATTGCTATTAATTGTGATATTTCCTTGGTCCTTGCTGGAACCAGTAATCCTCCACAGGGAGATCAAAGGTCAGGGTTGGCTCCAGAACAGTTCTCCTGGAGCCGCGAGAGATTTATTGCCTTGCTCAAGGACACTTCACCAGTTATTCCTAGCTCGCTACCCCACCTTGCCGCCCTTGATTGTGTAATCTGCTTTGTAGCGTGTTAACATGGTGCGTTTTGTCTCTGCCAGATCCTGTACCTGTGTTGGAGCTGGCTCAGCAGCTGCAGCTGAAGCTCCAGAGGATGCACGACATTGAGACAGAGAACACCAAACTTCGCGAGACACTGGAGGACTACAACAAAGAGTTTGCAGAGGTCAAAAACCAAGGTTAGAGACGGGATACATGCAGGGCCACACGATTTGGGATTTGGATGTAGGGCGCACAATTAATCATAGATGAGCACATCACAAACTTTCATTTATACCTATGATTAGCATTTCTGTAGTTTGGCTGTGTTTTATTGTGTCTATTACATCTCCGGTACTGCCATGACCAATTACAACCATTGAATGTGCAGCGTGAACCCAAAACAAAAGTAGGCTGCACCACTGAGAATGAGAAGACATCATACGCATATTGGTGTTAGAATGGCGACCTTAACATCTGGTCAAGGGACTGCAGACTTTTGGCTGACACCGGCACATTTACAGTGGTGTTGATCGATGTGCATTGTCCTTTTAAAAATAGATAAAAGAAGAAAAGTATATAGACCTGGACTGAAAGTGAAAAGAATTGCAAAACAGTTTTTGTAATCCTGGAAGGTAGTCTTACCATTGTCGGCATGTGGACAAACTTTTAAGAGCAGATATAAGGTCAAAGAAACATGCCGGTATTTAGAGGCCCTTTTTCTAAGGAAGAGGCCACATTTGAACATATTTAATGCCTTATAAATTTCACAAACACAAAAAAATGTACAAGGTTTTACATTTTCAAATAGGTTTTCAGGGGGAAAAAAACACGAGGCACAGTTTCATGAATAAAAAACGACCGGCTACCTCGGGGTAAAGAAAGATGGAAAAACTGACGGAGGCAGGGAGATGAGTGAGAAGCGGCAATAAAAGTGGTGTAATTTCAGTCGAAAAGGAGGAGTGAGCGAGCGAGCGGGGAATGTTTTGGAATCCCCCTTTTCGTCAGTGAGAGTTAATTGGAACAGCTCGATAGCGGCAGGGTTCCATTCTGCCATTGATTTTCCTGTTCCCTCATCCTTTATCCCTCCTTCCCGCCTCAATAGATGGGGGATATTTAAACCCCAAAACACACTGTGGAACTCCCACTCCTGTTAAACGCACACGCGGACTTGCCCGCACACACACACCCATACAAAAGAGTGCAGGGGCCATTGATCCCCGCAACCTAAATGTTTAAAGTTCAGTTAAGCAGTTAAGGGGTAAGAGGGCTCTGAGGGGACTCTCCTCTATTGATTATGTGTCAGAGCAGTGAGACTGGAGTTTAAATCACACACACACGCACACAGAGTGCTAAGAGCCCTCAGTCAAAGGCAGCAAGCAGCAATGCCCTTTATCATTGTCTCACTCACTTATATCTTTCTCAGAGAAACACTCTCTCTCTCTCACACACACACACACACACACACACACACACACACACACACAGGGAGGCCTATTTATTACCCCAGTTATGTGTTAGATTTATTTCAGGCGGCCCCCATACACAGCTCAGCCGTCTGCAGGTTATGGGGTTTCAGCACTAATGCAGTCCTAATGAATACAGCATATCTACTGTTAGAGACCGGTGAATATTCTATACCAGTCATGGATGTGAAGATTAGGCAGGAGCCATAGGGGCCCAGGCCCTCGTCTGTGCCGACAGAGGAAGAATGCGGGGTATGAAGCGCGGTTCCTTAAGCAAAGGTCAAAAGGATTATCGTCATCGCCGCCATTTATCACGCATAGGAAACCACTAGAGTCTGTTGGTCCATATAGTTTGCAAATTGCCCATATTTGACCTGTTCCTTCCTCTTCTCTCAACGCCTGACTTTCTGCTCTTACCTCCTCCAGAGGTGACCATCAAGGCCTTGAAGGAAAAGATCCGAGAGTACGAGCAGTCTCTGAAGAATCAAGCTGAGAACCTGGCCCAAGAGAAGCAGCTCCAGCTTCACAACGACTATGCAGAGAAGGAGAGGTACAGCTTTGTGTGTGTGTGTGTGTGTGTGTGTGTGTGTGTGTGTGTGTGTGTGTATGCGCTACAGCAGAGGTGTTTCAAGCCATTTAGCCATTTCAAACCTTTGGGTCATTGAGCCCTCAGACTGAACTACTATGATCCTAATCTTTGAATGATAGATTTAAGATGTCTGCCTCTATTCAGCACAGCTATTCACAACTTAATTATATCTTCTGAGCTAGTCCTTGTTATTTTTTTCACAGTTATCAGTTCAATCAACGAATTGCTGCTTATTGCTTCCCCGGCATTGCCTTTCCTTTAACAGGAGAATGCAGGACTGGAAAATATATAAAAGACAAAGCCAGCATTTTTGTCATGTGGGTGCTTGCCTTTCTTGTCTTGATGGGAATCAACACCCCAGAGTCCTATTTTTTGTCCTTACCACTGTATCTTTCAGCGTTTTTTGTTCAGAATAATTGCCACCACAGACATCTACTGTGTCTGAAAATATATATACGACGACTAAATGAAACCCAGAAAATTACTATATAATGTCAAAAATTATGCTTCAATGCCACTTTATTTCGATACAAAGTAATTCATTTTGATTTAATAGGTTACTTCCTTTCCAAACCTATTTTCAAGGCATTTGTGACGCGTGTGTGGTTTTCAGATACACAGGAAGCCTGTGGCAGTAATAAATGAGCTCAAAATTGCTGCCAGATATTTAAGGAAAATACAAAACCAATGCTGAGTGCTGAATTGATCTATTAACTCTTGCAAAGACTAGAATGAGTCACTCTGATACTGTCCTTTCCCAGGACAGAGCCCGTTCAGCACAAAGATGCAGGCAGGGATCCTATTGTTTCATTTAAAAACAGTCCTGGTCTATGAATTGATCAGTCCACCTTAAACGTAGTTATCTTGGATAACTATGTGCACCTATTTTAAATTGAAGGGATGAATAAAGTTGTGAAAGAGAAATGATGAGCATTCATACAAATAGCTAGCGCAGCCTCGGGGCTTAAAGAGACAGCACACTTTCACTGAGGGTGAGCAGACGCTAAAAACTGTGAAGGATGTATCAAATCCGAAAATGTTTCTTAAATACCAAAACCTTAAAACCAATAGAAAAGTCAATACAGTCAGTGATGGACAAGCAGGTTAATGTGCAGTTATTAGTGTTTCACCACGCTCCACCATGCAGAAATAATAATGATATATTAACAGCTGTATTACTAAGAAACAAAAAATACTGATACTGTCTGTTTGCAATCCATTTTCATCAACTGTACGTGCATATATATGTGTGTGTGTGTGTGTGTGTGTGTGTGTGTGTGTATGTGTGTGTATATATATGTGTGTATGTATGTATGTATGTGTATATATATATATATGTATGTATGTATGTATGTATGTGTGTATATATATATATATATATGTATGTGTGTATGTATATATGTTATCTAAAGGTCTGATATCATTGTCACAGTTTTTCTCCAAAATATTTCTCAGCAGTTTAGATTACTTACTTTCAGTTGCATCATATTCTCCTTTTTAAAGTACGAAGCACTGCCAACAAATGCTACTGATTTGTTCTTTCACACTCCGTACATTCATTCATACCCTTAAGAGGAAAGTCTCTCGCCCACTTGAAGCTGATTCATAAGATCCCTGTTTATTAAATGTCCGTTACAGAGCTCATATTTCCCCTCGTGTCAATCATCTTGTTTGCCGCGAACCCGCTTTAAAGCTCATCGCCTCTTTCAAGACGTACAGCAGAAGATCAATTGTCCGACTGTATTTCCTTTACGTCAGTGTTTTATAGGCCCCTTCCTGTCTGCAGAGGGCCAACTTCCTGTGTCTGAGAGCGGCAGCAAATGGATGGCACCTCTGATGCAGTTCATCCTGCAAGGAGGGAGGGAGGGAGAGGGAGAGAGAGAGAGAGAGAGATGAAAGGATGAAGTAGAGGGCAGAAAAATAGAGATGACAGGAGAGACAGATTGGCGGAGAAGGGGGGCATCAAAGAGTGCCATAAAGACTGTCTTTGTGCTAGATTATTGATGTTTTTACACGCAGTGGCAATTTCTCAGCAGAGCCCAACTTTTTAAATGCTAAGAATGAATCTATTTTATCCTTGTGGTTTCTGACGCCACCTCTCCCCCTCTCTTGCTCAACCCTCGCTCTCTCTCTCTCTCTCTCTCTCCCCCCCCCCCCCCCCCCCTCCCGGGTGCAGTGTGCCCCAGTGGCCAGACATTCCTGCCTAATAGGGCTGCTTAATGAGGAGTGGGTTGTGTCGGGAGGATTTTAGTGGGGAAAACACTTCAGAAATGGTGGGAAAATAGAGAATAGTTCAAGTTGCAACAAAGTGTGAGCCCAAGATTTACTGACTCAGTGTCTCTATCTGTGACTTTCTACTTTCTTTTTCTTCCCTTCTGTCTGGCTCTTTAGGAAGCTCCAGGAGAGCCAGGACTCCATGTCCTCAAGGCTGGAAGAGGCCGAACACAAGGCCCAGTCCCTACAGACAGGTACCAGTCTGCTCGGTCTTCACAGACCCGTGTACAGTTTCAACCAGCCCAGATAAAATGGCTACCGCAGTGCTGGCTTTGAATCCTCTGAAAAGTTACATCCCCAGTGAAGTTTAACACTTAATCTGCTTCATCTGGTCTGGTTGGGTGTGGTTTTATCAGATTGACAGTGGCCTAGCAACATAAGAAAACAACACGGGCAACACCACAAATACAGAAATCGCTGTCGTGAAATAACCACACTGTTTTTCTTTGTGTGTAAAACTTGTAGTAGAAATATGTTTTCAGGGCCTTTTTAAAAAGTATTGTTCATACTTGGATACAAGCTCTTCATTTGAAAGCTAACTTGTAAGAGGGGAATTCACAATTGACTCTTTTATTGTGTTTTACAGCACTTGAAACAACTCAGGCCGAACTCTTCGATTTGAAGACCAAGTATGACGAGGAATCTACAGCAAAGTACGTGTCCTGGTGATCTCTCTCTGTGTGTGTGTGTGTGTGTGTGTGTGTGTGTGTGTGTGTGTTTGTGTTTGTGTTTGTGACTTCTTCCCCCTCTGGCTCCTCCCTAGTCTGTTCCTGACATAATCATCCTGTTTAGTGAATCTCCTTGCCTGGAAACCCCCCCCCCCCCCTTCTCTCCCGAACAGCTGGATTGTCTCCCGCAACGCTCAGCGGCCTCCATATCCCAGCATTACCCACGCACTGTAAATACTGACGGGGATTGTAATGCATTGTGCAGCCACGGCAAGCACCGAAATAGAGATTTTTTTTTTTTTTTTAAGCGCTCTCTGATTCATCAGGGTTAGTGATGTAGAAGAGAGGCTGACGAAGGGTCACTGAGGTCTCTGACTAAAAGCCACACAGGCTTCTAAAAAGACCCGTAAGATAAGGTGGCTTCAATTACTTGAGCTGTGGGTTTCTATCATTATCGATCTGATAGCAGTGGCGAGGATGAGAACAGAAGCTTTTCCATGTCAGCACTCCTCACTGTAAAGTGGCACTTTATGACATTCCCACTCTGTGTTCCCTCAGGGGTTGGTACGAGACCCCAAAGCAGCATTCACAAAGTTTCAAATCCTAAGAAGAGCAACAAAGCCTCTCATGGTGTTTGATCGCACTTTCCTTGAAACATTAACTCTTTCTTTAAATCCAGGGCAGTTTATAAAATAGTCAAGGGCGTCCTGCGTGCGCCCTGCACACAAAGTACGGCAGAGAATCAACTTGGCTTTTAAGGCCCCCCCCCCCCACACCCCATTTGCCATGCCCCGAACTCAGTGTCTCTCCATTAACAGAGTTGTTAAATTGATTGGCTGTTAAAAACAGATCAATCCCCCTTCTTCTCTTCCTCACAATACCC
>NW_022280054.1:937469-954304 GCF_004355925.1 Anarrhichthys ocellatus | reverse complement strand
ACGCAGTTTGGTCATGGGGGGGGGGGTTTTGATAGACTCTGAAAACTCTTGATTAGTGTCATAATATTGCACAAAATATCTCCCTGTCGTCTTTCCTCCTTTTCTACCTCCCACACGTTGACTTCTATCTCCTGCATTGTGTGTTTGTGAGTGTAAGAGGAAAGACGACAGGGAGATATTTCATGCAGTATTATGACACTAATCAATAGGTTTCAGAGTCTATCAGAATCCCCCCCCCCATGACCAAACTGCGTCGCTCCTCTGCATTCTCTCATTTCTTTACACTTCCCTTCTTTCTGTCCTTGTCTGTTCCTTTTATGTTCGAAGAAAACACATTTTGTAAAGACACGTATAGTAGACCCCATTTGCTTACAGAAGCTAATAAACACATGCCGCCCCACATCCACACACACATTCACATACAAACACGCGCACACACACACTCACTCACTCCTGAGCCTGAGGCAGTCAGGGTCCTTGACTATGTGGCGTGCTGTGATCTGAAATTTTAATGCAACGCTTTAAAGCACACACAAACCCTCTCTAACCCTGCACCCTCCCAGTCCTTGGAGTCCTTCCCCCGTTTACTGCTTGGCTGAGCAAATCGCCAGTGTTTGGCTGAACACAACTTTTAACCCTGTGACTGCATATATTTTGGCCCTGCAAAACCCAAACGTCATACATATCATGCACTTTTTACACACGCACACACACACACTTGCTCTAAACTTTCCACTAAGGAGGACATTGCGTGACAAATCCCCCATCCTCTTGCTGCATTCGGGTAATCTGCCTTTTAAAATACACAACACACACACACACGGACATACACACACTCCCTGAGAATTTGGTCGATGTTGCGGTGCCCGGAGTGTGTGAGCTCCAGCAGGGGGCGGGCAGATGTAGTGTAGCCCCCTGTCTGTGTTGGTGCTGTGAGGGTCTGGCTGGCTGCGTTTTACCCGTTTAGTCCCTGTTAAAGATTAATGATAAATTGATCCCCAGCCCCACAGGATGCTCTGTGTGTGTGTGTGTGTGTGTGTGTGTGTGTGTGTGTGTGCTCTGTACGTCTGTGTGTGGCTTTATCTGCGTATAAAGGCTTGATACCATTTTAGGAAAACCGTTTAATTGCTGATAATTAGGAAAGGAAAGAAAAGCCTATTGACTGTTGCCTGTGTCCATCTCAAGCACAAACACAAAATGGCGCACAACGTAAACGCATACACACAGACACACACTCTCGCAGCTAGCTTTTTTTTTTAAGCCGCCTTGAAATCCCCAAGGTAACACGCTGTGAAAACGCAATGTGGAGAAAGCCGAGGAAAGAAAAGGAATGGAGTGATGAAAGCTAGAGGGCAAAAAGCGAGTCAGGGGCTGGAGGCTACGGCGAGGAAGAGGGGATAAGAGTGTGATAGAGGAGGGAAATGAAAATCTAAATCGGGAGAATATCCTGCTGGCACCCGAGGACAGAGGCCGAGGAAGAGAGGGCGAACGACGAGAGAGGGGAGGTGGAAGGGGAGAGAAAAAGGAAAAAAAGATGAAAGGAAGAAAAAGTGGAGGGCAATGGGAAGGGAACGGGTTGAGGGGGAAAAGGATGGAGTCAGGCAGAGGGTGGAAAAGAAAAGGAGCGCTTGAGTGAGAGGAGCAAGAGAGAGAAGATGATAAGAGATGAAAAGGCCTGTCTGAGATGGAGGAAGTACAGTAGGGGCTTAGAGGCTTGTTTCAGAAGTCCTACAGTACTCACTGATGTCGCTTGTGCACCCATTGGCTTTCACGGTACAAAAGAGTGTGTTTGTGTGTGCGATTTTTTTTTTTTTTTGATTTTTTTTTTTTTTCTAGTGCAGCTGTGCATGCACTCTATAGCTCCTCCCTGTGGCTGCTGTATGGAGCTTTGTAGGTATGTTTTTGGTGGCCTAAAATTAGGATTTACCATCGCGAAGGACCCTCCCTTTACTGTCCAGTGTTTGATGAATTAATTCCACCGGGTGCATCGGCCGGCCGTGGACAGCTCTGCCCTGCCCAGCGACTGACTGACTGTATCAGGATATGCAGAAAATCCCTTCCCTGTGATCTGCTTTGGCCCTCAGCCTCTAGCTTTGCCTTTATAATTCCCAAATACAGCCAAATCCAAAGGTTATTTAAGAAGACTTTGTGCATCTGTACTTTGATTAAATGATCACATTTGGAGCAGGAGCGGCGGCGTATTTGGGTTGCATTACTGCCCCTAAATGCTCTCCATTACAAGCTTTTCTGGCTTGTTGGCTCTCTGACCTTACATTTGTGTGTGCCGGAGTGCGAATGAGTGCGCACGTGGGTCCTGCACACTATAGCTTAAGACAGGATAAAAGCTATTGAGGTAGCGTACTATTATGTTGCTTAAATGCATACTAGATCCTTTTAACTGTTGGGGAAAGAATAAAAGCACATAGTGAAAAGCTCTCCCACCCACATCTGATTCTTTTTTGCTGCATTGCCTGTAGCACAATGTTGACCTTATATCAACTGTGTCTGTTTTGTTAAACACATTCAATCAGTAGTGCTCGAGCCTATGGAACATAACACTGTTTCTCATACTGTGACACACAAATACAAAAGCTGCGTGGGTTATTGGGTTCACTATCAAAAGATCGCATTGAAATCAAAGGGTCTTAATGGACTCGGCAGTGCACATATGTGCTCCCATCGCTGCACTCAATGCTTGCCCATGTATTCTTATCAGCTAGTAATGTCTTAAATAAACATGCACATGCACTGCGTCTTTGAACATTTTCATGCATTTGTTTATTGAAACTTCCTCATATGGCAAAATGTCTTTTAGGCGTGCTCACAAATACACAGGGACGACTCATTAAGAGAGGGAAATCATATTCAAGTAATTATTTTGGTTTATCACCTATAATTTCCCACAAAGTCTGACAGAAATTCACACTCATTGTGTGTCTGTGTTGAGTGTTGTTTTGTCCTTGTCCTCAAAGTTCCCTCCGCATCTCTGTCCTTGTTTGGAGGAAAGTGACAGGTATTCACGTCGCTCGTGAAACAGTGTTATTAAGATATTTTCCCAAAGTTCAAAAAGATGTGGTATTACGGGGGATGTATTCCTGCTGCCTGACCTCCAGCAAGTGAGAGGTGAACCATGGCCTCCATCCAGACCATTAGTCAGACACAATCACACAGCTTCATAGCAGATTAGTCTGCTGTATTAGGACTTAGAGCTCTATTAATGTAATCCCTCTGTTTTAGTGTGGCCTGGGTTTAGGGGCTTACATGTGCACACCCACGCACACATACACACATGACTAAATACATGTATGCATGCACACATACAAGCTGTTTGGGTTATGGAGTTCACAATCAATGGATTAAGGTGAAATTTAGACAGTAGCTTAATGGACACAGAACCGGCATGTTCTCTCTCCGAACAATCCCACACACGCACGTGACGTGTGCAGAGTGTACTGTTCCATCCATTTATCCGTTCCTTTGTTTTTATCTGTGCGCTGTATTTCTGTGAGTCTCTTCTAAGCACCGTCACATCCTCTGTAGTAACGGTAACTGTCTTTCTCAGGGCCGATGAGGTTGAGATGGTGATGACCGACCTGGAAAGAGCCAATCAGGTAACCCACTCAACATTATCACTTAACGTATTTAACACCGCATTGTCCAAATTATCCATCACACCAAAGTTGTATTATTAAAATACAGGGAAAGCAACGGAGTCCTTAAACTGAGATAGTTAGAATAAAAATATGGCCGACAGTAGGAGGAAAACGTAAGGTATTTAAAGGATCCAGTCTAGTGATATTCTGTATTTTTCTTCCTGTCAACAAATGTCATGAAAAGACCAACAATGAATTTATTTTACTTGTACGTATAGTCTGTGTTGACAAAGCGTGATAGCTTATTGTTCTGCGCCCTCGAGCTCCATTGTCGTCCAAAAACTGTTAAAAACAAATCCGTGAGCCACAGAGTTGCTCTGGGTGACATGTTGCATCATTATGTTGAATATGGGCTCTGTAGTAAAGTTTTAGTTGATTCCATGAACACCATCCTGCTGCCGTAGATATTCACCAGAGCACCAAACGTGTATTCATCCGCGGGTGAAAATAGTCCCCAATAAGAGCACTAGTTACTCCTGTTTGAGTAACATTTGTTAAACACTACAGCGCCCCGCTGTTTTAGGAGATACTCGTCTTTTTATTTAAAAATGAAACTATATATCCTATATAACAATCGTGTAGCTTGAGGCGGGGATAGTTTGGAAGACCAAAATTAGCAATGTTACTGTTAGTTTTTGTCTTTTGGGGGATTTTGTTAAGAACTCCAAAAACATAGAACATCACCAGCCTTATCCTTTAAAATATAAATGTTCATATGTTCAGTAACCATGAATTGTGGCTTACATTAACACATAATAACTTTGCATATCACTGTGAGGGCAGCTGTTTGTTTTACATGATTATTACACACCTACTAAACCCATCTAGCTGAAATAAGCCCCCTAGCGCGTCCTCTGCCCTTGTGTTGTAAATATTTTTTTGGTATCTGTTAATGTCATTGTTGTTAACTTTCATTATTAGCCCAAGAGTATGATTTGTGGCTAAAGGGCTAGCATAGGCATGTAATGTTAATATTAGCCTAAAGGTTAGCGCTCCAACTATAATGCCACACACACTATTCACACTTCTGATTTGAGGTTTACAGAGGATGACAGCATGGCCTCCAGCTCAGTCACAGACTTTTTATACGCTTTTATATGGAGAAAATGGAAAACAGGATTTTTTCTCTTGCGACTAGCAGTCCTATTCCCACCCAGTCAATAACAGCTCTCAATATGGTTGCAATTAGAACACTGTGGAATCGGCTCCCTGTAACTCCTAATGATGGCAAGTTGGCCGGTGTTGCAAATGATTCCCGACTGCGGCATGGCAGTTAGGCCATAAATACAAGGCAGCCGGTACCATCTTAATTCTCAGGACTTATTTTAATTAAAATTTAGGAAGAATCCACCCATCCTACATCCTTTGCATTCTCTCCGCCCTCCTCCACTCTG
Source organism: Anarrhichthys ocellatus (assembly GCF_004355925.1). Classification (NCBI taxonomy): domain Eukaryota; kingdom Metazoa; phylum Chordata; class Actinopteri; order Perciformes; family Anarhichadidae; genus Anarrhichthys; species Anarrhichthys ocellatus. The sequence continues at coordinate 949,257 of NW_022280054.1, read as the reverse complement.
TAGTATGTGTTGTAGTCGTACACTTTGCATAAAAGTGATCTAGCTGCAGAAAAACGTTGAGATAGTTATTGGTGCTGTCCCATCAACAACAACAACAACAACAACATCCTCCTTAGTTGCTGCCAACAGGAAGAACTTTACTTACTATTCTCTCCATCCACACGTATCAAGTTGACTGTTCTGCGTGGCTCGCGCAAAATTGACACCAATTCAGGGAACGGGTCCGCCAAGTAAATTTCACTGAGCATTGAATTGGAACATTAGATTGTTTGACATTGTTAGAATCTCCACTTGTTGACTTTTCTTTTCAACTTTTCCTCTTCTCCTTCCAGCGAGCAGAGGCAGCTCAGAGAGAGACGGAGTCGCTCAGGGATCAGCTGTCCTTGAGTAACCAGTCCCAGCAGCCCGGCAGCCCGGCCGACGCAGACGCGGTAACACAATTCACTGCTACGCTGATTTACTGCAGGGCTGACAAAGCGGTATTGATAGGCTAAAGATCAGCTCGGCCTTTTTATTCCCGAGGCGATCAGCTGATTAAAGCTTCAATTTATGGATCGCTGTAGTCACTGGTCTTAAAGGTCTGGCATTGCAGTCACCAACAATGCATCAATATGTTCGAAAGAAAGGTCGCAAAGGTGGCAATAAGTGATCCAGCGTATTGATTAACAGATTTATTTGACCCGTTTAACAGCCTGCAGAGGTGAGACTTAGTGAGAGACTGACTGTCACGCCAAAGTATCTGCTTCATTGATCCCTGAGTGTTGGGTAGTTGTGATTGGTTGATTCATTACCTCTGTTTATTGATCTAAGGGAGGAGGCCTAAACGATGGTCAGTACATTGATCAGCTTCTGTCTGATTTCTTTAGTGATTCATTGATCTGAAAGCAGGACTTTGTCCGGGTGGTTTTATGAATACGTGTGTAGGTTTTATTTTGCTCATTAGATTAAACTACTGTCCTATGCCGTTAGGAGCAGCAGACGGAGGTGGCATCCCACTCAAGTCTGGAGGCGGAGCTCAGGGCCAAAGAGAGGGAGACCGCCCAGCTGGTGGAGGACGTCCAGAGACTGCAGGCCAGCCTGACCAAACTCAGAGAGACTACCAGCTCCCAGATCACACAGCTGGAGCAGCAGCTCAGCAGTAAGACGGCCATTCTCAAGGTACCAACACAACACAAATCTGCAGATTTTTCTTTTTAATTAGATAAATGATCCATTATCTAGAGTTAAGTCACTGAAATAAGTACATGACATATAAAGATCCAAGGATTGCTTTTCATTATTAAATTCCATGTGATTTCATCTCTTTATCTACAGGAACTGGAGGAGAAACTGCAGAAGCAAGTTGACTATGAGGAGGTGAAGAAGGAGTTGAGGTGAGGAGCACACACAGTGTAGACACAGTGTAGGGCGTGTGTGTGCGTGTGTCTGTGTGTGTCCAGCACAGATCTATTTATTGTATGAGTTTGATGTCTTTAACCGTGTTAAACAAGATGCGCGTCGTCATTTAAGATGTGTAACTCAATTGAGTGCCCTCATGAAGGTGAAGCTTGTATGTCTGTAGCTTTATATGTTGTTCTTGTCTCTCTGCCAGTCTATCTTTTCTTGATCCTTTAAAGAGACAGAAATAGAAAAGCTAGCATACTACACAGCAGATGTGTGTTTTTGTAGGGGGTTCATATGGATTTTTCTCTCTCTCTCTCTCTCTCTCTCTCTGTATCTCTCCCCTCAGTATCCTCAAGTCTATGGAGTTTGGAACTTCTGACTCTGTGCAGGTAAAAGTGTCAGTTACACATTATGTTGCAGTGAAGTAATTATGTTTTTGATAAAACAATATCGTACATGTGAAGGGAGAGGTGATTTTTTTTAAATGTCTCGTTTTAATATCTGTTCCCCTCCACCAGGACTCATCCAAACCTCTGGAGGTGCTGTTGCTGGAGAGGAACCGCAGTCTTCAGTCGGAGAGCGCCGCTCTGCGCATTGCCAACACTGAGCTCAGCGGTAAGTCTGCCCAAATGTAAGGTTAAAGTAATGGCTGGGTTCATCCAACACTGGCCAGGCTGCGTTCGCAAAAAATCTTCCCTCAGACCAGCCAAAATGAGAGAATACTGACAGAAGTGGAGTCCAGTGTTCATTGGAGCTTAGATGAGGGTTCAGCTGCAGGTAAGGCTTTGAAGCATCAGGTTAGCACATACATACTGTATGTATATACATACTGTATGTATGACAGCAGATTATTTTTCTCTGAGAATACTTAACCATTTATTAATGTTTTGGGAATTATTTACAATATTAGGTCCACACAATATGAAATAAATGGTACAGAAATGTTGTTTCTTTAGTCCCACACATGACGGAGAAGAAGAAAATGCATATCTTTGAATACCGCAGCAGGAGGTCGACCTGAATAGCATCAAAGATACAGTATACAAAAACGAGGACATCATACTACATACTGATGCCCCTACATCAAGAGTCTTGCCCTCTGCAACAGTGTTTATGGGTTTGAAATGTCATGGCTTTGGGCTTGAATAGTTGAATAGCTTTGAATTGATTAACATTCACAGTAAGGGGAGCTTACTGTCTTACCCAATCATGTTACCGTCTCAATGGTTATGCATTAGAATAATATTTCTCCTCGCGCTTCCATCATGATGGATTCCAGTAGTTGAAAGACTGAGGAAATATAGTTTATGTGTTTGTTTTGGTGAATGTATAAATGTAATCAGTCTATCTATTCTGGAAGTTGGAGTCAGCAGAGCTGTACAGTCTCTGTTTTTTGGTGACATGCATCTGTTTTATGTTCAGCCATAAAAATTGTTTTTCAATTCAGTTTTATTGCTCCATTTCTTTTTCCTGGATGTATTTTTTTATGAACTAAAGACTCTGTTACTGCCTCTACGATGGAATAATTCAGTGTTTAGGAACACGCTGCTGTAGCATGGAAGAGGACTCATGTGGTGTATTGGCTATCTAAGGATCATTTTATCCTGTCCAGTTACTTCCACTTTGCCTGCGAGAGAGAGAGAGAGAGTGAGAGAGGGAGCCTGAGCCCTGGGCCAAGCTAATCTGCCTAAGTGGCACAGTGTCCATTGTTTTTTTGTCCTTTTTTTCTTCCAGGCTGTGGCTTACAAGAAAGGTTGAAATCACAAATGCATGGGCACTTTGTCTGGGGGGGGGTTTGCAAAAAAGGAAACAAAGTTCACTAATTTGGAAAAGAATTGATAAAGATAACTTTCAACTTTTGTTATTTTTTTCTCTCTCTTTTTGGAACCCCTTTTTTGTTGACTCCCCCATAATGCATGGTGTGTTTGACCTTTCTTGTAGGGTCAGCCAGGCGAAAAAGGACCGAAGAGTCCACACCGAAGGAGGAGACCGTGCCCGGCTACTCCTCTTCCTCGCCCCCTCCTCCCCCTCCCTCTCTTCCTTCCTCCTCCCAGCGCCCCCTGTCTCGCACTCATACGGACCCCCTCCACACTGCCACCACCACCAACAACAACAACACCACCAGCGGCGAAACGCACCCTTTCAGTCCTACGGGCATTGGACAGGACTTCTACTCGCCCGTGTTCCCTCTGGTGGGTGGTAAGATGGCTTTGAACTCCCTGATCCAGCGGCAGCTGCTTCAAACCTTCTACTCCAAAGCCTTGCAGGAGTCGTCTGGGATCCCCAGTGGGGCTCTGCTGTTCACCCCCTTCACTCCAACCCTCAGCTCCATCCCTACCTCCACCCCTGGCTCTGGGTCAGCTGCCATCCCTCTGGCAGCCAGCAGCCCCCAGCCTCCTCCCGCCAGCCCAGACATGGCTCCTGTTAATGGGAGCAGCACCGCTGGCAGTGCCCCATCCCCATCGCCCAGCTACTCTGACGCTACCACGGGAAGTATTTTGGACGGGGAAGACATGGACACGTCAGAGATCGCCCGACAGGTGAAAGAGCAGCTGATAAAGCACAACATTGGCCAGCGTGTGTTTGGCCACTACGTGCTGGGACTGTCCCAGGGTTCGGTCAGTGAGATCCTGGCCAGACCAAAGCCGTGGAACAAGCTAACGATTCGGGGGAAGGAGCCTTTCCACAAGATGAGGCAGTTCCTCGCCGATGAGCAGAACATCCTCGCACTGCGCAGCATCCAGGGACGGCAAAGAGGTGAGGCTGTGTATCTTTCATGTGTCAGTGCGTGCGTGTGTGTGTGTGCGTGTGTGTGTCTTGCATGTGTACAGCCCTGCACAGAGCCATTGATTAGCTTGTCGATATGGACTAGCTTTTTATTTTTCTTTCTTTCCTTACTCCCATCCCGTGCCACACCTGTGTTTTCAATGAGTTCCTAATCACGCACTGATCCCAAGAGCCTCTCCTAGCTATCGTGGTCAATACAGAAACCTTTCACACATCAATAGTATTGATCGGTGGGAACTAGGAGGAAGGCAGGGGTACTGTTAACTACGGGCAGATTCGATTCGCCTGGGCCTGCTTTTGTTAACGCATCAGGACATTTTTGATTGAAGGTGGTCTCAGTGGTACACCTAAATATAACCACCCTAGTCCCAGGCAAAGTCTGTGTTGATTATATGGCTGCAGTTAGTATTTCCCTGTTAGAAACTTTCTATTAAATCATTTATCCTTCACTACAAGTAGTGGATTAATATTCCTGTCAGAGGTAGAAGTTTGATTCCTTCTGGGGCCACAGATGGCAAAAATCAATGCATTTATGGTACTATAATGTGCACTGGATGGAAGTATCCACACATTTCATGTATTTGCAGAGCATTATAGGGCACCGTATAGTCTAGCTGTAAAAGAAAGAAAAACAACACACAAGTGTTGTAACATAGTGTGTGGTATATTGTTTTTAACAGAGGGCTCAGGCCAGCCACAGCTTAGCCGAGTGTTACAGGATGTTCCGAAGCGGAGAGCCCTCTCCAATACAGCCTCACACACAGGTCTGTCCCCTTCACACAGAGATGTTAGCACGTTCTGTCTGTGTGGCATGTTTGTGTTGGAGTGAAGTGTGTGTGTGTGTGTGTGTGTGTGTGTGTGTGTGTGTGAGAGAGTTGGCATTTATTAACTTGCGGGCAGTCATAGAGATATACATGTGCCTTGAATGTAACCGCAGAATTGCAGTGACTTGCGTCAAAGGAGAAGCCAGCATGTGTATTTAGGGATTTTATTGGTAGTTGTTATTCTGTGGGGAGCGTTTACTGTACGAACCCTGTAGCACGTGTGCATGTGTGAGCTCCAAAGGGACCCGAGAAATAACGACAATCCCTCCAGTGTAGTTGCCTTGTAGCTCAGTGGTGGGAATGTTGGTCTTTGTGCTGTGGTGTAATTATGTTATGCTCTCATAGGCTTCTTTTTTTTGTTCTCTTCACTTGCTCTGTAGTTGGTTATCTCTGCTCATCATCTCCTCCCTTTCCCCTCTTCCTCTCCTTCCAGGTAACATTACTGCCCGCATCCGCACCCCAGAGGCGGGCTCAGATGAGGCTATCAAGTCCATTCTGGAGCAGGCCAAAAGAGAGCTGCAGGTGCAGAATGCTGGTGAGTCGTGGTTTTCTTCTCAGGATTTAAGATAATACATTGTGGCTGTGAGTGTTTGTCAATGACTCTTTTTTTTTTTTCTCCTTCCTCAACAGACTTGTCCCATGCTCAACCGTCATATACAGGACTGAAAGGAGGGGGCGGAGGCGGAGGGGGCGGCGGATCAGACGAGGCTATCCGCTCCATCCTAGAGCAAGCTCGCAAAGAGATGGAGGCCCAACAGACTGCACTGGAGCCCATCCTCAAGGCCTCATCTTCGTCTTCTTCCTTTGCATCACTATCTCAGAGGGACTTCCTGAACTCCTCACTCACCGCTCCCCTGCCCCCTTACAACCCGCTGGCACTCTCCCTCAAGAAGCCTCCCAGCTCCCTGTTGTCCTCCCCCTCATCCCCGTCTCCAATCCTGGACTTCAGCTCCAGCGTGAAGAGAGAGGGCCGGGCTTCTTTGGGGATTGACATGTCCGTTGACGGAGTTCACAGGCTGGGTCGGAGCTCTGAGGGGTCGGCCCGCTCTGGAAGTTCAGGAGGAGTGGGTTATTGGAGGGAGCAGTGGTGGAGCAACATGCATACAGACCCTCGCAGGGCCATATCCAGCCAGACAGGAGAGGACAACTACAACCAGGAGGACTCCAAAGAGGTAAGGCGAGAAAAAGGAAACCACTTGTTTGTGTGTGCTTTCTCTGCCCAACAGTTTTTATTGCTCTGCTTTTACTCTATGGTGGTTGCATGTCTCAGCCATTCTCCGTCTTTGTGTTTCAGGGAATATTGACTGACAGTCTGTCTCGACACAAACCGTGGAACAAGTTGAACCAGAGGAGCAGAGAGCCATACCTCCGCATGCAGCCGTGGCTCAATGGAGACCAGGGGCAAAACACACACATCCAGCAATCTCAGAACCAAGGTAAACAAATCACATGCACTTCAACACGCGCACACACACACAAGCACATATAGTATATGGATTCACACAACCAGGCTCTTTGGGCTAGAGCATTACTCTGAAAGCCTGATTAGAGCTACTGGCTAGTTGTTACTGTCAGTCTGTCACTCACACAATCCCCCCCTCCTCCCCCCCTTCCACCCTCCCTCCCTTCTCCTCCCACCATCCCCCCATCCTCAGTGCGGTGGCAGTGTCAGCCAGCAAGCTGCTGGTTTGTCATGTCATAGACAAGTTAGTGTTGCAGCGCCAGATGGCAGCTCCGTGTGTGTATGTGTGTGTGTGTGTGTTTGTGTGCGGGCATGTGCGTGTCTCTCTTTCTCTCTGGGGGTGTAAACAGCAGCTAATGTACACTGACAGCTCCTCATGACTGCTCTCTTCCAGCCTGCTGAGCTGCACAGCAGTACTACACAGACAGAGACAGGGAGATGAAGGAATAGGCGGAGGAAGCCAAAAAAGCTTCAAACTGAAAACTTAAGCACCTTTGCTGTTTGTTTAACAGGAGTTAAATTAGTTGATGTGGTATGACTGAAGTCCCTCCCAAACCCAGCAGGGAGAGGGGATGAAACTGTGTTTTCTTACATGGTAACATGTCTCCTAACCTGTGTGATATTTCTCACCCTGTCGGTTCTCCTCAAGCAGAGGGTACTCCCAAGACATCCGCAAGCTGCAGCCCTGCTCCAGAGTCCCCCCTCAGTTCAGCTGAGGAGTCTGTCAACGGTCTCGCCGGGGATCCACTCGCTCCACACTCCTCCAGTCTCAAACTGGCGTCTGAGGATCCGTCGGGTGGGGAGTCGCAGCCCGGCACCCCGCTGCCCATTCCTGGTCATTCGGGTCTCAGCGTCCAGGAAATGGTCGCAATGTCTCCTGAGCTTGATACTTACGCCATCACCAAGAAGGTTAAGGAGGTTCTGACTGATAATAACCTTGGTAAGAAACACAGGAGGTGCTGCTTGTGTGGTTTTAGTTTGTCTTTCCTTTCCCCTTCCCTCCTCAATGATGAGTTCTTCAGCCTTTTGAATCAGTTCTCTGAAATGACCATTTTGTTTCCCCTCATCTTTTCGCCTATCCAGGCCAGCGTCTGTTTGGGGAGACTATCCTGGGTCTGACTCAGGGTTCCGTCTCAGACCTGCTGGCCAGGCCCAAACCCTGGCACAAGCTCAGCCTGAAGGGCAGAGAGCCCTTCGTCCGCATGCAGCTCTGGCTCCAGGACCCACACAGTGTGGAGAAACTCATGGACATGAAACGCCTGGAGAAGAAAGGTGTGTGGCGAAAGCTCAATGACGAGAACTAAATGCACACTTCATATAGAGCGGCATGCCTCCCCAAATAATCAACAAAAGACCCGGACATCCTGAAATACATCCACAAAAACACACACAAGCAGCAGCCTTTTGAATTACACATGCACATCTGCACACACAATATCCTTTGTGCAGGACAGCAGAGCATGTTGTGCAGATCACAGTCATCTCGGTGTGATGTCAGTACCAATCAGGACTGCAGACCTCACATACTGTATTAGATGTGACAGCTAGGGGACTGCCGGGGGCCTGCTTACTCACAGTCATCAGCACTCCTCTTCATCATCGTCGTCATCATAATAATTACCAGTGTCTATAAGCTCGTATTTCTTTATCATTTGTTAGCCCGTAGCTCACTTTATCGCTCATTCGTTCTTTATTGCCTTCTGTTTGCACAACGCGTATAAAGAGCAAAACCAAGAGGCCTCGCCCTCGTCGCTGCCTCGCAGTGACCCCTGACTGCCCGCTTGAAGATCTCCCCGTAGAGATTGGCATGTTTTAACCTTTGCGGGATCAGTTTACCCTCATTATTTATATATATATATATATATATATATATATATACACATACACACATACACACATAAAAAATACAACCCTATGCACAAGGGCGAAAAACAAAAACTGACCATACACCAGTGCGTTTGGGGTTTGGACGCACGGGGGGGTTTAACTCTTCATTCAACTTTTCAGATTATTGACCCCAAAGTAATTCATCCAAACAGCAATGGTGAACAGTCCTGGCCGACAGCAGAGCCCAGAGGAAAGACATTGACCTAGTCTAGAGTAGCCATATTTGACCTCTCACCCTTGCGGTTCAAGCCTGCGAGGCGGCGCACAACTTTCCGAGTGGTCTAACCTTGCTCTGAGTGGGTTTTGCCTGCAACACTAATATATCTGGCAGTGTGTATCGGGGTTGAGGAAAATGTCAACCTCATGCAAAAGCTGCCATGAGCTGTTCATTTTCAGCTGCTGGTGCCCCGAGTAGTGAGCGGTGCTGCTTGTTTGCTTTAAAATGGAAGAGATTTTTTTCATTGTTAAGAGTTCCTTTGAAAGACAACAGCACCACCTAGTGGTCGCTGAAGAGGATGGCCGGATTCTTTTTGTGTCTGATGCACAATAGGAAAACATTTCCTGGTGGCATGCACTTGTCAAACATAGAGCTGAAGTTAAAGAAAGAGTGACAGTTTAAATCATTTTTACATATAAAATTGCTTTCACAATCAATTGATAATCAAATTGGCACTTATTTATTTCTATCGACTAATAGAGTAGTCTGATGATTAACAAACGAATAACTAACTAATTAATCTCTAGTTCAATCATCAAAGATGTACTTTACATGAACAATTGGTTGTCAGATTTCATGCTCAGCTACAAAGGTACCAGCCTCTGTTGACTACAGCACATAATAACAAAACTTAATTTGGTGATTCTAGATGAGATGTATGTTATTAATATTCCCCGTATTTATTCATCTCTTATGTATTTTCTTCGGTAATAACTTCCCTTCTTGTTTTTGTGTCACTGTTCAGCTTACATGAAGAGGCGGCTGAGCTCCTTGAGTGACAACCATTCTGTGGACATGGGTATGTTGGGGCAGGACTACATCCAGGGCTCCCATAGCCCGGGACACCAGCACCTGAAGAAGGCCAGGGTGGTGTTGGGCCCAGAGGAGAAGGAGGCCCTGAAACGGGCCTATCAGGAGAAGCCCTATCCCTCCCCCAAAACCATTGAGGAGCTGGCCTCCCAGCTTAACCTGAAGACCAGTACCGTCATCAACTGGTTCCATAATTACAGGTCAGCATTTTGAAAAAGAGACGCACTTGAATACTGAGACCCTCAAGTGTTTGTGTCACAAGCTGTTCTTCAAAGGGCATTCAAGGTCATTTCAGTAAATCTAATTCCATTTCCATTTAAACACTGTGATTTTGCATTTGACTGTATGTTATTGTATCATAGACCATGTCGTGTTGGTAAATACATTGTCTAAGGAAGGGCTTTAGTTCAGTGCACTCAAGATGTGTTGCGTCTGACAAATTTAATTTCAGGATTTGAGTATCGTGACTGAACTCGTGTGTTTCTACCAGGTCACGTATCCGGCGGGAGCTCTTCATAGAGGAGATCCAGGCAGCTGGAGGGTTAGGGCCTGGAAGCGAGGGGGGCTCCCCTTCCCTCCGCGGGTCCAAATCAGGAGAGGGGGACAGCTGTGATGGGACAGAATCTGAGGGCACAGTGGAGACACGCCAGGGGCTGGGCCTTGGCCTGGAGGATCACAGAGGAGCATGCAAAGACGACATGGAGGTTGAGTCTGAGGCAGGGGGCTCTAATAACTCCCCTGACCAGTTTGACTGCACCACCTCAGGCTTAGTCGGGCCGGGCTCCAGCTGTGGACAGGGTGGACTGGGGCTCTTCAACTTTACAGAGGCATCCTCCAGTGGCTCTGCCTCGAGTACTAACATCCCAGCCTCTGGCCCGGCCAGAAACCCCAGGGACAACAATCTGCGCAAGAAGAAAGCAGCCAATCTCAATAACATCATCCACAGGCTGGAGAAGGCTGCCAGCAAAGAGGATCCCTCAGAGTGGGAGTTCTAGTTCCCCCCCCTGACCATCCTTCATCCCTCTTGTCTCATAACCTCACGACCTCTTACCTTGGACCCCTCCTGCTCTGTTCCAGTTGGAGAGCGGACACAGCCAAAGTCAAGCTCAGCAGCCATTTTTATTACGTAGAAGCTTTCCCGAAAAGAGGAAAGAAACAAAGAGTGGTTGGCAAAACCCTTAAAAAGAAGATTTACTGAAATCCTAGAAGAACAAAATAAGAGAACTTGCGTGTCTCTGTGTTTTTTTTAAACTGAGTTTTGTTTTTGTACTGAGAAAAGCACTTAGCCGTCCTGCTGGCCTCCGGCCCTGCTGTACCTCCCCCTATCACCAGCCACTGGTGCACCAGACTGGTTAGTCCTGAGCTGGGGTCTGACCCACAGCTGGGGTTGAAACCTGGACTCAGTAACACAGGCAAGGCCTGACACAGCAGCTGTCACAGTGATAGACACTGATAGGTTATAGATAGAGACAGGAACTCTCTTACAAGAACTCTCACTTTCTTAAAGGAGATTTTTTCCGCTCTTCTTCTCACCTCCCAAGTGTCCACAAACCTCCCCTCACTCAGTGAGACGCCTCATTTTTCACACTGTAGAGTGACTGTTACAAACCCTTTGCCTTTTTCACTCACTGCGTGTGTGTGTGTGTGTGTGTGTGTGTGTGTGTGTGCACGTGTGTGTGTATGTTAGGGGTTGTGTCGGTGTGCACCTGTTTGTTTGTGTGTGTGTGTACACACACACACACACACACACACACACACCTACAAATGGTGTGTGTATATGTGTGTGTTCTCTTCTCAATGGCAGCATGTTTTCTTTTTAATCTTACTCCTACACTCTTAAGAGGGTGGTGGAAGGCCTGCCGGCTGAGCTGCCGCGGTTACTGATGTAAGAGAGATGAACTTGACCTGTTGTGTCCCACATCCTATCCTGCTGACAGCCATGTGATGGCCAGAAGGATTTCTAATTCCTCACAAACACTCATCTGAAGAGGAAGGATGGAAGGAACCCTCCTTCTGCCTCCTTAGAACCCTTCTTTTAAGGACGAAGGATGATCTCTTCATTTTGATATTGCAATTTGGTTGCCAATAAGAGATTGCACAGTCTATTGACTCTAAAGAGTACAAAATAGGGAATTTTAGGAAGCATTTTTTTGATTAGTACAAAATAAGAACGGAAAATAAGAGAATAAAATGTTACTGTTTAAAAAGAAAACCAACAAAAAAAAAAAAAACTGAGTTGAAATGGAATAATGTTGCGTTGTTGAAATACGATACAATGAATTCACGTAGTACTGTAGCTGTCTGACATGATGATACGATACATGTCTGTTGTTTTAGTTTGTGCACGTCACAGCTTTCACCCAGCACTGGACCTGCTGGGGGTGTGTGTGTGTGTGTGTGTGTGTGTGTGTGTGTGTG
>NW_022280054.1:926204-937459 GCF_004355925.1 Anarrhichthys ocellatus | reverse complement strand
TGTGTCTGTGTCTTGTGTGCGTTTGTATTTGCCTGCATGTAAGTCAGGGTCGAGGGCAATTCACTCAGAGCAAAGTAGATTATCAATAATGAAATTCTTGACTGAAAATAAACTGGGTTTTAGCGAATGAATTGCAATGAAGAGTGCAAGATTATATCTGTACTTTCTGTTGATTGCTGTTTAAAGTGAATTCTCCCCAACCCTGGTGTGAGTAGTCACCGCTCTCCTCCAGTCTGTCCTGTATCCAGGGATGTTTTGCATTGAATTCTACTGTATACACTACAAATTATAAGGCATATCACCTCCTCCCTGTCCCACACAAGCCCTCAGTGCCTGTCAGCCTACTGCCTCCCCTTTGTGTGTGTGTCTGTGTGTGTGTGCGTGTGCGTGTGTGTGCGTTTGGATGTACACACATGCCTGTCTATACATGCGTGTGCACAAGTGCGTGCGATTGAGTGTTCAGTGTTTCCAATGAGTGGGGTCATATTTCGTATCTACTTGCACACACTACTAGTGCACATCTGACACCCTTCTTTAAGCTGTTTGATGCGTTACCATTACATTAATCTTCTCACAAAGTAGTGTAATACTATGATTTACTGTAGCTTTGGTTTTATTGCTATTTTGCATTTATAGTTTGGTTTTTATTCTGCTTATTTATAGGTGCTGTATTTTTCATTTAATGTCTTATCATTTGAGTTGTCTATTTTTTAAGGGATTATACTGTTCCTGAGGGCAAGTAACATTTTTATTAGACGTATAGACTGCCGGCAGTATTGGTTAATATTTACAAAGATGTACTAGTTCTCATTTGTTTGTATATTCATGAATCCTAAAGTTTAGTGTCATTTCAATCGCTTTGAAAAAGAAAAAAAAAGGTGTTTGCTACAGTTCATGCTCCCGTAAGCATTAAGCTTTTTACCACAACAGTTATGCTCTTAAATTGCTTGCTAGAGAATCAAAGTACATATCAAGATCAGCGAACATATGACAGCATATCTCTTTTCCTGTTTTCTATCCTCCGATAATGTTTTTTTTCCGGCTGTTTCTTGGGGCCAGCCCAACACTAACGCTCGGCAGCTTTCTTTTAGATGGAGGTAATCACATTAACATCATTCACACTTTGTCAAATAGGTCAAATGAAATTACCTAGACTTGAAAATGCAAGTTAACTTGAAAGAGGTCATTATCTGCCAAATTGAGATTAGAGAAGCGTACCAGCTAGCAGGGGTGCTACGTCAGATTGAACAGATAGCCAGCCTATGATTATGCAGAATTTCTATTGCAGTCCGTAACGAAGCACTTATTGGGATCTTTTTTTTGAAGACTTTCTTGGGACAGGGTCTGTAAACACTACAACAGAGTACGATCCCGGGGATCCTGGGAAATGTATGCCTTTTAAAAAAGAAAATTGGTTGTGAACCAAGCACAGACTCTTCTCTGCATCCTAACACTAAAGTTCAAACATAAGATAGCTGTACCCATGTTTTCTACATTATGAACTGTGTTCTTATACAGTAGCCCCTCATTTCAAACCACAGATCCCTGTGTGACTGAAAGGGCCCTTTTGTCCTGTACAGTTGTAGATATTATGAGCAAACACCTGCTTTGGTTTCCATCCAAAAATCTCCTCAGTCCACCCTTAAGCCTGCCCTCTTCCCTGTACTTCCAGATATAGTCGCAGCCTGTCAAAAGATACCGATAACCTCATTGCACTGCGTTAAGATGCATTACTTCAAAATTGGATTTTCTAGCGTATCTAATAATTGTAAAATTCCTCCAAACATTGGCGCTTCCTGTGGACGGCCGGTGTGAAACATCCGTCTTCTGCAGATTACTGAAGGCTTATTGCTTTCTGTTGGACTGCTTGGACCGGACGACCACAGTGTGTTTTAATGGTGACGAATAGCTACTGTAAAGAATATAAGCACTTAACCCGTTTGCCATTTTATAGCCAGATCCATCAACTCACCTTAAACCACGTGAGATCATCAGATTTGTGCCTTTAACTGCCAAGCAGGGCACCAAACTAGTGATGTCATTTGATGTAGTCTATTTCACCAGATTTGTTCATAATATATCCCCACATCTCCAACCCAAATTTATTTCTCACACACTTCATAGTGGTACTTTTTAAAGTCGACTTCTCTCCGGAGAGGGTTGTGTATAATTCCTGGAGTGCAGCGAAAGAGTAAAGAAGAAGAAAATGAGCTTGTTGTATTTCTAATGCCTGACCTGCAAGACACGTTTCGTTCCGGGTCTTATTTCAGACCCGTTGTTTTCCCACAATGCATTTCTTGCGTTGTACATAACCGCAACTAGCAGCGAAAGGCCAGAGCATTGAATGAAGGAGGAAGCATGCAGAAACAGCGTACACTGTAATAACACTGAATTTATTCATAGGGCATTTTGTATTTTTCTGTTTGTGTCAGGTTTGCTGTGACATTAATAATGGCACTACAGGTATTGATAATGACGTGTGCCAATTCTAATGGTTATTTGGAAAAGAGACGTGTACATACGGTCGATCAAGTAGCTATTGACTCACTATTGTCACAGTACGCTTTTGTTTGAAGGCAGGAGGAGAGAAGGGACGATTCAGGACTTTTCCATGATCCACAGATATTTTTCTACAAATTTAAATCAGATGATTCTATACACTGTTGAATAACATTGTAAAGGTGTAACAGATGCTGTATATCATATCATATGTTTTCTGAAGTCGTAAAGCTTTACTGTATGATCTGTTGAAGTAGTGGTTATTCATTTGACATATTAGTTGTAATGGAAGCCTGAACAGCAGCACTGGTCACCATATTCAGGAAAAAAAGAAAGAGAGAAAAACCTCAGATGTTTTTTGTAATACTTTTAGAATATATCTTATGAAGTGGGTTTTTGTAAGGAAACACTTTTTCCGAATCGGTGGTGCTGTATGCATAGCACACTCGGTAATATATACACACATATTACAGCGCAACACACTCATCCTTTAACCCCCCCCCCCCCTCCACTGTACTCGCGTGCTTTTTGTTTTTTCGGGTTTTCTTACGCTCACATTGGCTCCAGCTAATTGTTTAAGTCTTAAACCATTTCCTCTTGTTTCTTTAGTGTTCCATGCTTAACTCTACAGTTTCTAACACCCAGAGATCAACTCTGGGAGCGAATAAACATTTCAGTGAATGCTCACAAGATTAAAAAAAAAAAAAAAAAAGAGGAAGCAAAAAGCCAAATAGTGAAGTAGTTATCCACCTCTGTTGAAAGGTTGCTGACAGTCGTCTGAATGTTGCTACCTTGTGTCGTCGCTTCAGTTCACCCACAGCTTAAACCACAGTATATAGTCTGACAACCAAATGACCTTTTGGAAAGCTTTAAGATGCTTGTTGAGGCTTTAGCGGGTTCAGAGTTGTTTTTAGATGATTTTTTTTCCCCAAAACTTTGTCATCAACAATGTGGAAGTAATAATTCTCATAACTTGTCCCACTGCCTATTTTGTGAGTGTGTGTGTGCGCGTACATGTGTGTTGTAGTACAAAAGGCTGCATGACTGTAAAGGGATGGTTAAGATGTTTTTTGAAAGATGTTTCCCGAGCACTTCTGTCACTCCTGAGATGCTTTATTCTCCCTTTTTTGGGGTCTCCCTCCCTTTTGGTTTTCCTCATGTATCATTGTTTCTTTATCTTTCTATTTACTAAACGTATCATGTTGTTTGTTCTCAGCACTGTAAAACAGTCCCTTCTACAACATTGAAAAGCAATATCACTGTATGAAACGTTCACAATGTATTTGTTATGATTGACATTTGATTCATCATCATTATTATTCACATGCACCCTAGGTGTGATAATTGAAGTAAATCTCTTTTATACAAATACTAAGAGTGTGCTGTGTTAGTTTTTATGTTTTGGTTTTTGGTTTTTGGTTTTGATGGGAGTGTTCCTTGTTTAACACGTGGATGGTCAAATAAGTATTCTCAGAGAAAGAGATCTGTTAGAATCATAAAAAGGGAAGGTGTGTATCAGTAGCCTAAAAGGGGTTTCAGTCATGTTTGGGCTTTTGGACTCTGCTTCTGCCATTTACAGCCTCCACAGGTGAGTTATTTCTACTATAAATACAATCTAAAGACAAATGAGACGCGTGAGTAAAGAATAATCTACCAATCCTCTTTCCTCTCCGCCCCACAACAGGCCGTTATGCAGAGCTGCAGGTGGAGTTTTCAGCTGCAGTGCGGACCAGTGCGGAGCAGAAGGAGCTCATCCTGAAGCTGGAACAGGACCTGAGCACCATCCAGGCCTTGTCCTCCCTGCCGCGCCCCGACGCTGACGGGTCGGAGGTCACCAACATGGAGAACATCCCGGAGCCCATCAAAGAGGCCTCTGCCATGTTTACTGGTGTGTTCTTTAAGGGACCGTTGGAGCAGTGTCTACTGTCGACCCCAGAATATCTTGAAGTGATATAGCGCGTTTGAATCGGTACAATTAAGAACACGGCGAATTTAAGGTGATGTACTCCAGAAAGCGAAGCACACCAATGCTGCAAATCAGCCAGATGAGAGCGATTTTAAGAGTTCCTTTCCTTTCATTTGACCCTCAAGGAGTCCAGTTCAGAGGTTTTAACTACAGTTTGACAGACTCGGCCTGTCTGCAAATAAGAGATATTAGCATCCAGTTTTAACCACAAACTATAGTTAAAATTACAGATTTTCAAAATATTGTTTATCATATAGCTTGACTATATATGCATGTGAACAGAGGAAGTGGATTATGGCATTCAAGTCTATTTTTTGTGTGTGTAACCTCCAGGTTCAGGCGTGGGCCCCCATCCTGAGCTTCCTCAGGGCCAGATGGACTCTCTGCTCTCCATCATCTCCAGCCAGAGGGAGAGGTTTCGCTCCCGCAATCAGGAGCTGGAAGCTGTGAGTCACGATCTCTGCCACACACACACACACACACACACACACACACACACACACACATCCTGTATTACTGTGTCTTTTTCTAGGAGAGCTAATTTCTCATGTTTGTTTTCTCTGTCCCCTGCAGGAGAATCGCTCCATGCAGCAGACCATGCAGGCGCTGCAGAATGAACTGGACAGCCTGAGAGCAGACAACATCAAACTCTACGAGAAAATCAAATTCCTGCAGAGCTACCCTGGCAGAGTGCGTGTGTGTGTGCATGAATGAATGGATGAATGTGCTCTAGTTATGGTCTTGTTTCTTATATCTTGATTATTTGGTGGAATCTGAACCCTTAAATATTTCGCAGGAACATTTTTGCCATGTGTGTTTTCTCTGCGCTGCAGGCTGGCGGTAGTGACGACACTGATGTGCGCTACTCCTCCCAGTACGAGGAGAGACTGGATCCATTCGCTTCCTTCAGCAAGAAGGTACGAGACACACCTTCAGTTCACACAAATGAAACTCTTCTCTTAAACTCCCTGAAACCACCTGCCATCTCTTGGGCCGTTTTGTTATTTTCTTTAATAGTTTGTTATTCTGATATTTGACAAGTGACCAGCCATCAATGACAGGACGTTATGTTTGCTACACAGCTGCAATAGAGCTTCGTTTGGTGTCATTCCTACAGGGTCAAAGGTTAAGTTGTTTGTAGATTTTGTACGGACGTTGAACAGTCGTTCAGAAATTACTTACAATTGAGAGTAAGAGACCAGTTTAGCCAACATGTGTATTGAGTAAACTTCAAAATGTTCTAGTCTCACTGTTGCCATTTCTATTGTTTTCACACCATTGGTGATGAAGCAACAAGCCTCTTTGTGGGCTTTGTTGAAGGTCATTCTGGGGAATGTCGGAGCTGAATTTGAGGTTGATAAGGCAGCAGTTTGAAACAAATTACATATTCTATGGAGGGAAATTACACCTCCTTACTCAAAATATCTCCCTGAAGCAAATGCCCCAAAGACCACAGACTGTCAGAATGAAATATGTAAAAACATCTGGAAGTGTATTTAAAAATTGTAATAATATGGATTCATATTTTCCAAATAGTTGTTTTGTTGAGGCCCACTACTCTGTGTTTGCAGGAGCGTCAGCGCCGATACTTGAGCCTCAGCCCCTGGGATAAAGCGACTCTGAGCCTGGTAAGCCTCAAACACACACACACACACCGTGTATATGTTGTTGTACGTTCTATAGCTTGACTAATCCACTGTTGTTGTGTCTGTCAGGGTCGTGTGATTCTCTCCAACAAGGTGGCCAGGACTGTTGCTTTCTTCTACACCTTGTTCCTGCATTGTTTGGTCTTCCTGGTGGGTCTTCTGATGCAACATTAATGTCTCTGTCTCATCGGCTTCAGTGATCTTACCTCTTGTCTGATTCCTTATATTTTTTTCAGGTGCTGTACAAAACCGCCTGGAGCGAGAGTATCGGCAGAGATTGCTCCGCTTTCTGCGCTAAAAAGTGAGTTTGTTCATCGGGCAGCTTGAACATTTATGATATCACATCACGTATGAATTGCCATTTTGATCACATTAGCAAGAACCTGATGTCATTTTTAAAATTGTCTTTATTTCTATCTCACTTCCAGGTACTCTGACCACCTCCACCGCTTCCATGAGAATGACCAAAACCTTTAAGCTGGTTCAGCCTTCAGCAGCATGCACGTCCTGCATACGAGTTTACCTAATCAAGCTCCTCATGGAGGCAGAGCTTTACCTTTTGTTTCTGCAGTAACTAAACTCTCCATGAGGGGGCGCTGCAGGGCTGAAAACTGTAAATCAAAAGGTTGATAGATTCAAAGACGGGTTCTTCTTGTTTTCATTTCCTGATTCTTGATCTTTAACAAGTTGCTATTAATATATACGTCAAGCAAAAACAATAATTTAAGGTTTCTCATACTTGGTAAACATAATACATTTTATTATTAATCTATTAATCTGTGCCAGGGTGGAGCAAAAATGTAATGAAGGTAAGATTATGTTCATCATCTTGTACCAAAGGGACTACATCACCCGGGTCGTATGGTGTTTTTTTTGTGGATTAAGTTGGAATTTGGAGTAATTTGAGAATGAAATCAATAAAGACAAAGTTAATGTCTGATTTTAGTTTAATATGGTTAACATTATAGTTTGTTTGATTGGAGAGTGTACTGTGTAAGGATGAGGTGGTCATTTTAAGAGTGTTTGGTGGTGGAACAATATCTACAGTAGTTAAGTTCACTTGTCATTACTCTGAGATTTGCCCTACTTGAGTTTGACTAATATGATTGATTAAGCATAGCTATTAATGACTTGTGACTTTGGCACAGAATTATTTGTCTTGAAGAGATTTAAGGAATGTGGGTTTGCAGCAGTAACTCACTAATGGTTACCGAGTCCATCATCCTAATATTCTTCTCCATGTGCATGTTTACCTGCTTACTTCTTTTTTTTTTTTCTGACTGGCATTCCAGATATATTCCAGAATAAAGGCTACGCAGCATTTGTTCTCGCATCATTTTAATTTAAGATGTCATTCTGAGATGTGTGCAATAGTGAAGATGGCACTACATCGAATGGCTCATGAGTCCTCACACAGAATGTATTCATGAGAATAGTTTTGCAGCAAGCTTGTTTCAGGATAAGTCTCAAGATATTCCGTATGTTTCTTATTGTCAACGTCGCTTCTTATGAAAAGACAAAAACCAAGAATGAATTCGTCGTGAACTGGAGGGATGGGGGTGCAACTATCTACCTTTTATTCTGCAATTAATGACGCTCCAGCGACATACATGCATGTGTACATTGTTCCTTCTTACATCAAGTCTAGGCCTAAAATGTTTGTGGCTGACAGCAGAGCATCTAGGCTACCATGTCTACTTGTTGAAAATCACTCTCCTAATACTGGATTATTGTCCAAAAATGATTAAAACATATCGATGAACCAGTGTTTCACTGAATGACATGTTCTTTCAGCTGTAAATAGTCTCGATAAATGTACTATTTACTCCCGTTTGAGTAATGTTTGCTCAGAACCTTCTGCGCCGTCCGGACATCCGTCTCTCTCATTCGCGTGAACACGATATCTCAGGAACACCAGGAGGGTAATCTCTTTACATTCGGCACAAATGTACAATCGGCTTAAATGATGGAACTGATTAGAATTCGGTGGTCAAAGATCACTGTGACCTCACAAAACAACTCAAGAATGCATATGCTAATCATGACGAACTCACACAAATGTCTCGGCGGATGAAATGGAAGTGATGACATTTTGAACAGAGGTAGACTTAAACTGCAACTGGACCGGTTGGCGGAGACATACAACCGAGAGGCGGTAATGCTAGTTTTAAGAAATTACTGAGGCTTTTAAAACAAAGTATATACTCTCAACCCATTTTTAAAAAGTGTTGTCTTCAGTAGGAATGAATGGGCGGGGAAGTCATGAAGTCTTGAGTTAGTTTTAGTCTTTGCATGGGATTTTTTTGATCATAAGAAAAAAATTTCACCAGTAGCTTTTAGACAATAAGTAATATAACAATAGTCTCTTCTACACAGGTCATGGTGGTAAAGAGAGAAATGTGAGCTCTCAGCAGCTGAGCCAAGAGCAAGAAAAACCTCCTGACTGCTCTGTAACACTGAATAAATGTGCTGATCGGTGATTCGAGCCTCAGCAGTCCCACTGAAGGCTGCCTGCATTTGAGTGTGACTGAAATAGACTGCATTTTTCATGAGGCCGCCTCTTAAAAATCACCTCAGCTCGGTCATTAAAGAGTAACGAGACAGGCAGTCTCCACACACACTTCCTCCTGCTCCACTGTGCCCTCTATCTTAAGCCCCCTTTTGCTTATCAATCAGAGCAGACTCTGAGCTATCTCAGCACAATTACAGCCTCATTCTTCCACCCGCAGCAGCAGCGTTCACCTTTAACCCCAAACCTTGGGATTCACACGTTTTTTTACTTCGCCTCTCCACGGTCTCCATCTTTCTTTCTTTCCCTTCACATCCTTTGTCTCGGCTTCTCCAGCGGTCTATCAATGGATCCATAAATATTAACCTCCATCTGTGGAATAACAAAAGTCTTAAGTAAGCCTAATGGTCTGAGGTTATTTTTACTGCAGTGGACGGTTCACCTCACGTGGTCTGAGAGCTTCCTTTAACTACATAACTACAGCATATACTTGATTGGTCAGCATTTACATTTTTGCACTGTCATGTTTATCTTGAGACCGTTTCAAGGAGCATATGTCATCCTGCAAACTGTTAGGAGCGTATAAAGAAGATGATAATGGATTATTTCAATCTTTCTTTCATCGTCGATAGTTTTCATTTCCATTATGGGCTCAACAGAGGGCAGTAAAGTAATGCTTTATTACGAATATGAATTATTTAGCTGACCCTTCTGATGGTATTCCGTCTGTCTGCTCTCAGCTTCTTCCTGCATCGCCTTATCTGTTTTGCCTTGTGTGTTTATTTTATGGCATTTAACAAATAAAATTGTGAATGGAACATTTCTGTCAATGTATTTGCTGTTGTCTCTCTCAAGCATCAGCTGTGAAACCATTGCTGTTCGCAGGAGGGAGTACAATATTATTAGAAGGCAATAGATTGTTTATCAAAAAGGACGACGGCAAACACAACCGCAAAGTACAAAACCACCACGGCAATTGTAATTTGTTCAGGTATTCTATATAATAAGATATAAAAGCTTTAAAAGTTTTTTTTTTTATTATCTGTCTGGACTCCCTGTGGTGCTGACACTGCTTTAAACATTGATACGATAATTTAGACCAATGTACGGAAATTGATTTTACAGAAAGAACAGTTAACAAAATGGTTTTATAAACATTTTACATTGTCTTTAAATACTTTAAAAGTTGAACATAGTTTGGATCGTGGCAGGTAAAACAATAATTATTATGGAGCAAATTAATTTGGACCAGCAACGAACAAACATGTTCAATTTATAATGATTGCCCAGAGAGAAGCAGTGCATCGTCATCAAGAGGCCGGAACCAAAGAATATTCGGCATTTTTGCTTCATAAGTTGATTTTTCAGTTTCAGCAGTTTTAAGCGGAGCTGCAGATAAGTCTTCGTGAGAGAGGAGTTATGTAACGCTTCATATGAATCCTGCTTTAGTTATCAAGTCATATTTTTTTTCTCCCAGACATCCCTCCCATTCAGAGGCGTCCTCTTCATTCACTTATCTGTGGCTGTGAAAATCTCATTTACTGCATTCACAGAACCAACACACCATTCAGGATTGTTCTCCTTTGTGTCGCTAAGTAGCTCAGACCATAAACTACCGAGGACTGTTGCATGGATACAGTGTGTGTGTGTGTGTGTGTGTGTGTGTGTGTGTGTGTGTGTGTATATATGTGTGTGTGTGTGTGTGTATATATGTGTGTGTTTGAGAGGTGTCATTCATTTTAATTTGGATAAATCATTCTGTCATAATCCCCTTTGGAAATGCCTCTGTTCCCTTTCTCTCTTCCGTCCTTTCCTCGGTCTGCATGCAGTCGCTCTACACCCCCCCCCATCCCCCTCCCATCATGGGCGTTGCTATGGAAACAGGCCTCCTCTGTCAGGTGGCTCCATGCTGAATGCTCCCCTGCGCTCTGATTTGCTCTGACACCGTCCGGCTGAATCACTCGGCCACGTGATCCCGGATCAGCTTCTCCGGATGCTGAATATGGAGCTGGTCTCTCTCTCTCTTATGACCCCCCCCGCCTCCCTCTCACCTCATCTGGGGGAGGTGATAGGAAGTGACGGGTTGATCTAGATCTCGTTAATTTTGCAGACTGTACAGTCATTGCAAAGGAAACACATAATTGACATATTCAAATGATATAAATCAGCCACAATTCTAAATGAATGAACCCTACTGTTCCGTTTGGGATCAAAAAACGTTCATTTATCAGCTCGATACTCCTCCTAGATCCCAAATAAGTACATTTTCTATTTCTGATGCTGGAGATTGTTCACAAGAGCACAAACAAACAAAAGAAATATATATTGGTTAATGCATGGCCCACTTCATGAAAGTGCTATATTTCCTTATTTCGTGTTATAGCAATGCTTTATGGCCATCGTGTCGCTTTCATCAAATGTACAAACTCAGAGTTAATACTCAATACATGTTGGGTTTTAATAACGTCAGAGGAAAAGAAATGTAAATATTCACACCCATAAGTAATAGTAAACCACAATGTAGAAATACTTTAAGTTAAAATCCTGCATTATGCATTTACTTAAGTAAAAGTACAGAAGTAACATCAAATCGCACTTCAGCTATACAAGTACTGTTTCTGCAGTGAAATGTCCC
>NW_022280054.1:923856-926104 GCF_004355925.1 Anarrhichthys ocellatus | reverse complement strand
GGGGGTTGGTTAGGTTTAGTAAAATATCACGGTTACGTATGAAACATTAAACATTAAACTTGAAATAAGTCGATGTTGACTTTCCATTTAACACAGGACATGAACATAGGCCCCCTGTGTGAATGTCCTGTGTTTGTTTGCCCCATCCACCCCAATCTCCTTCCTGCAGGGGCTTTTCTTAGACTTTGATGAGAACGTATTTGTGATTCCCTTGAAGCTTAATTGACAATGCAGTTTCGTTTTCTGGGAAAGTAATTTTTAGGAGTCCAGGCTGTATATCAGGGCCCCCGAAAGAAATGTTTTTGGTTTTTTAGCAAAGGGTGAGTCGACATAAAAGTTAAACCAGACTCGGTCTTTGCTGCAATGCGATGCCATTAACAAACATGCAAGCGCACGAGCTCAGTAGATTACTTTGTAACGTGAATAAAGTATTTCTACTGTAACAAAACAGCTCTGCGTTAAAATAACTAAAGATTCTTTTTTTCATTTTGGTCTGAATCCACGCTCAGACCCATTTCCAAAAGATGGATGTTTTATCAAAAAGGTGGTGACGGATCCCTTATGCATCATGGAAACAGTATCTCCTGTCAGGAACATGTTGTTTTGTTCCTCTTTTCACATGTCTCTGCTTCATGTTTTCCATGATGCTTCAGGTTACAGCATTTAAAAGCTTCCAACCATCAATTCATGCGTGCAGACTGAACATTCACACATTTCTACAAATGCTGTATCATTGTCTCTTTTGTTGAATATAATGGCATCTTCAGAGGCAAAGCTAAGTTTTCTGTGTCCTTCAATAGTGTGTTTTCCTGTTCAGGAGACAGTGAGGGGCAGTTTCTTATTAAAGCCTGCTGACACATTGATCCTCAAGCAGCCTCCGGAGGCCAATCTCCATCTCAACCACTTCAGATGCTTTCACAGGAAATCGGCTCAAAAGCATCTCTTTTTTTCTCTCCTTTGTCTTTCAGGCTGTCTCACCTCTCTAAAGTCTAAATCAGGTATATATTTGAACTCCTGATCGATGACGCCCACCCGAGGAGGCCGTGCTCTTTGTGTGCAGTGTTACGTTATGGGGTTCCTGCTCTGCCATCGAACTGTGTGTCCGCACAGAGGAAAAATAGACTGAACACGGTGACCTTTAGGGGTGGGCAGGGAGGAATTAAGAGGGAACAATGTGATAAGTCGATGGCTGATCGACGGGGGTTTAGACGTGGAGATGAAGGATTAAAAAGCTGAGGTGATGTGGGAGAGACAGTGACTGGTCTGTGGATGACCAGGAGGTTGTAGAGGCCCCCCCCCCATCAAAGCTTCCGTTGATTCATCCTTCCGGCAGGAAGTGTGTGAGGATCAATAAGAAGCGAGGGTCTCTAGAGAGAGAGAGAGAGAAAGAGAGAGAGAGAGAGAGAGCCCTCGCCCAGCCCAGGTCTCTTTTTGTTCCATGTAGCAGCTCCTCACTCTCCTTTAAATTGAGACACACACTCAAAATAAAAACAACAATGGTGGCTCCTCCTCACTTGACCATTCTGTCATAAAATTGATTTCCCTGTCTTAGATATATGTTTGTATTTGACTATGAAATATATGCACCATGACTTGTTGAAAAGGGCAGAATGGGTCACCAGGAAAATGTATGAGTAACCGTTATTTATCAATGTTTTACTAAACTGTGTTACAATTTTCAAAACTCATCAGAGTAAATTCATCAGACATTTATGGGACCTCTGGTTTCTAACATTTAAGGGTTTGGGAGTCCCCGACCTGCTTCCTGGTCATACAACTGACAATATTTCAATCACATGCTTTTGTTTCATAATTTCTTTACTGTTAATTATTGCATGGATCGGTCAGAGGTGCTTACCAGCTGAGAAAAGAGTCGGCAAAACAGGATTACAGTCTGCCATTTGTGACTGAAGAGCAGATGCAGACCTGCTGATTTAAGAGCTAACACTCCGATTATGCTCATCCTCTCCCACTACCACCTGTCTGTGGCCCGACCAGGTTATTGTTTTAGCCCTTAACCCCACCATGTAGTCAATCCTCTCAAAGTGGATTAGGAGTGAAGGTGTGCTAAACTAAAGTCACTCAATGAGTGGTTAACGTCACTGAGCCTCATTAGGCCAAACAATGTGTACTCTAACGTTTTCAGTAAATCAGGGTAGAAAAAACACAAGGAGGCTGTATTCATTCAGTTAATACTGTAAGTGTGTGTGTGTGTGTGTGTGTGTGTGTGTGTGTGTGTGTGTGTGTG
>NW_022280054.1:911854-923846 GCF_004355925.1 Anarrhichthys ocellatus | reverse complement strand
CACACACACACACACACACACACACACACACACACACACACACACACACTGGATCTCTTGTATTTAGTCAGATACGGCAACAATAAAAGGGCGTGGCTCCTTCCAAGGGCAGTCATCAGCGGCTGTTAAATAGCCTAGATCAGTGAAACGCACACACTGAAGGAAGCTGCGGTCAACAGACACACAGAATATGACTAGTGTTTGAGTGTGCCTTCAAAATAAAAGCCTTTAGAGTCACGTTCAAAATGACCCATGTTTTTTTCTGGTTGCTTAATCCGGCTGAATGTCTCTTTGCTGGGTTCAATGTCAACTTTTCAGGAACCAAGAATCAAAGTGCTTTTATTTCTAATTTTAGTTCTCTACATCTACGTGAGCATGAGTCAGTTTAAAAAGCCCAGGAGCTATTTCATTTCATGCATGTAGTCCCTGAAATTAAATTAAAACATGAAAATCTACATTAGAGTTTTTCATGCAGCATGATACACAGAGCATGAATTAATCAGGCAAAACATTGTTGTTGGGCCTCCATTGACTGTTCAGCCTCACTTCCTTCCTTCCTGTGCATTTTGTATTTTACTTTATTGTCATATTGCCAAGTAAGGACAGTGCACAGTTAACTATATGGCAGCTTCAGACCCTCAGAAATCAACCTTTACTCTGATGCCGGAATAACAACAACTCAGCCTAATTCCGGACATCTGAATCATCACATTTGTTCAGTGATTCAAGTGAAACAAAACAGAAGCTAAATGAAATGACAAATTAGTACAGTACCTGAGGTTAATGCGTGTCAGTTTGTGGTATTTTCCTTAAACACAACTTCATTTAAGAATATATACCAAGGTTTTAAAACTCTATTTTGATTCAGTTCCCCTCAAGAAAGGCCCACAAAATAAACTAATAATGCAGGACCTGCTTTAGTTGGTATTGTACTTTAATGGTGCAAAATCCCTAACACATGTATAATTATTTGATAATAATAAAGGTAAACACAAGAAGACACCCTCAAATGTTATAACAATGGCAAAACTCTCTCAGGAATCTCAGGAATGTTCCCGGATGTAATTTGGTACTAATCATGGGGAAATTGAATTGATATTTAATTTGGTTTAAATTGATCAGTTCTTTGAATTAAATCCATCTAGAAATCAACAAGCTGCACGAACAAGCTATGTCTGAATACTGTCTTTGTACCAAATTGTGTAGTTATCTCCAGAAAAATGATCAAAAAATTAACTGTTGAGCAACAACTAGAGAAACCGAAAGAGAGAGCCTCAGTCACCGAACTGCGATCAAATAACCTTTACTCTGAAAGCATAAACCGGAAGAGTCATTTCCTTCTGATTCTCTCTGACTTGTCGGTGGACAGCAGAGCAAAGGTAGGCTCCAGCAGCACAGTGCGTCGGGCGGAGAGATGGAGGCAGAGCTGGCCGGCTGTGAGCGCGTGTAAACCGGACAGGAGCGGATCGGATGAAGAGGGAATAAAAGCCGTGTTTGATCCTCAATAGAAAAACACGCTCACGGCAAAAAACACAGGATCCTCTCAGAGACACCAGCGTCATGAAACCCGTCCTGCATTGAGGTGAGAGCCGCTGCTGCGTGTTATTGTTTCTTATTCTGCGCGTCTGGACCAGCTTGAATTGAGTGATTAGACATCTTGCAGAGTCCTTTTTCGTGCGCAGGTGGTATCAAGAGAAGGAGGCGAGTAACAACAACAAACCTCCAGGTGAGGAGGAGAGGAGGCTGCTGCTGTGTTTTGGTGTTAAACCCGGTTCTTCATCCCCATGCACAGTCAGCCCCCCCGCGATGAATCCTGCGTTGACAATCGGCTTTTTGATGGCAGAGAACAAGTGCAATAGGCTCGTTTTTTAGGTGTTGAACACAGAGACTCGAGTGCACGAGGCGTCCCGGACTTTACGAGGGTCGCGGTGTAAAGGGGGCTTTTCCGATAATCCTTTTAATAGTCTTTAGGGAATAAAGTCTGGTCAATCTCAGGGTGGCTCAGGGGGGCCTGATGTGATCTGATGTATAGGCCCGCTTGAGATGATCCAAAAATCGGTGTTCCGACTCGAGACTCCGCAGGCAACCTCCCATTCATCTCCTGCGTTCTGGACCTGGAGCTGTCAGCCATTCAGCAGGAGGCTGCGGCCGATTCTCATTCATGAAGTCTAGTACGCAGCCTGCACAGCGACCCACCGTGGGCTGTAAATAGGCTCTCTGGGCCCGCAGTAGGCCTGATTCAGGCCTGCTATTGACTTTCTCTCGTGTGTCTCTTTATTGGCTACACGAGACAGTCAGTAAATATGAAGTCTAATAAGCCTGATTATTGTAGGACGCAGGCCTGCTATTATAGGCCTTTACATCACTGTCACGTATAATACTCTGCTTCTCTGGTACTATGTTGGGATTTTATAGTCACCAAATCAAAGAACATTGTTGTTCTTATTCTATAACTAAATTATATTTCTATTTATCACAGATGTTGTTTTGTTGTGATATTTCAGCAGCATCACTCTAAAATCTGATTTTTTTTTCTCACAAAAATGCAACAGTATCTTCACTAAAAGTTAAGCTTTTCAGAGCTGGCCCCAGCTCATACAGTATGCCAACATATACTCTGACAGAAAAATCAGCTTAGTGGCATTGCATTATACCCTGAAGTATAATGCAATGCCACTGTCACTGTGATATTCTGATGATACTCCGACAATGTTATGATTTTATAGGGACCTAAACAAAGGCACAGGTGTATTTATTTCAATCGCCAAGACTATATGTTGCATGGGGTGGACAGAATAACAAGAACACCCTACAGTATAATGCAATCTTATATAACATACACATGTGTTATGTAGGCCTTGATGTCAGTGTGATGTCCTGATGTTAGTCTTTTAAGGCCACATTATGCCTCTGACGCTATGTTATGAGTTTTAGTGATCTAATGGAAGGCAGTGGTTTGCCCTCAGTATTTCAATTACATTCAAAAGAGCGAGTTTACAAACATTAATACACACAAACAATTAATTCACACCTAAAAATGTCTTAAAAGTACAAATTATGAGAATGTCAGAAAATAATGAATCCAGAGCTGGTCAACAAAATCCAACACATGCTAAAAAGTGCAAAAAGTCATGTTACATAGAGTCATACATCCACCCTCAGTTTTGATTATCAGGCTGTTTTTTGCATCAGCGTCACTCGGCGTCACTGCATTAAAAAACACTGAAACCCATCTGTTCCAGTAACTCACACACTTGATGCTCACACAGGTTGTGCAGTATTTCTCCTCTGCGAGAGGCCTGTGGTCATCTGTGAAATTAGTTAGACCCGGTGGGTGAGAGACAGGAAATGGCAGTCGGTGGCGGAATGCGCGTCTCCCACGCGCTCCGTCCTTTATCACTGGCTGCCATATGGATGCCTGAGCTCACTCAATATTTACGTTGTCGCTGCTCACAGAGAAACCAGGAGAGAGAGAGAGAGAGCGAGGAGAGCCTGCTGGTACAGAGGACACGCTTATTTATTTGTTTGTATGTGCATGATGAGGCCCTGCTACCTATATTGTGAAGTAGTGAAAAACCCACAAGCAAACTGGTGAACACTGGTCAGTTTGTTTGTGTCTCCATCTTGGCATCACATCTGGTTTATTATCAATGGTTGCATCTGTCTGCGTCTACACACACAGGCACGCACGCACACACACACACACACACACACACACACACACACACAGACACACAGCTTTACGCAGCCGGGTGTATCAGTGTCTGGATCAGGAGTGTCTACCTTTCATAAGGCAGACACTCCTGTGTTCTGTCGGGACTGATACAAACTCTCCAGACAACATTAAGGTCGAATCACAGAGGGACAAGGTTATCAGGGGTCAGGTCAAAGGTCACTGACCGGCTGCTCTGAAGTGAGCAGATCTAAATGACGGAAAAGAAAAGGGGTCTATCACTGCTGACCCCTACTTCTGGTCTTCCTCCTACTGCCACGTCTGATCCCCTTCACTCACCCTATCTCCTCTCCTGTCTCCTCTGCTTTTCCTTACACTTACACCGTCCTTTCTTTTTGTTCAGTGTTAAAGCTGGTTTACAGTTTCCTTCTCTCTCCTTTTTTTTTGCGGTCTTCACACACTCACACACACACACACACACCTGGATGTCTCCTGTAATATTCTGCCTTTTGACTTGTGAGGCAGTTTTCCCTCCTGTGTCACTGTCTGCTTTTCTTTCTGTCCTCCTTCAGCATGTTTGTGCTCTGGCACCTGCGTTTGTGCTACAAATTTATTTCTATAGTTAGTCATTAATTGGATGTTTCTTACAGTCCTGGTTGTTTATGTCAACATAGCAAAGACCCAGTACTTAAAAAGGACTAGATTAGATTAGAGTAGATTATAACATTTCATATCCATACCATACTTTGGGTTAATAACTCAACAGTAATACAATAATAACACTAACACTGGGTCAAAACAGCCCCTTGTGTTGGTAAATGGGTGCATTCATCAAAGGTTTTTCTTTACGGTTCAGCCTCTCATTCACACACACTTATACATCGAAGACAGCGAGCTTCCCTGGAAGGTGCTGGGTAAAAAATCTCCCATTAATGAGTTGGTTCTATATCGGCCCAGTTATTTTCATTAACAATTCATCTGCTGATCATTTAGTTTACTATCATATGAGACACAGAAAAGGCATCAAATCCTCACAGCTGAGAAGTTGGAAGTGTTTGGTATCGTTTCAGTTGTGTGATAAATAAAACTGACAAACATTTACTGGTTCTACTTTCTCAAATGTGAGCATTTGCTGCTTTCTCAGGTTGATGCTGCTTTTGTCTCATTTTAAAGGGAATATCTTTGGTTTTTGGGCTGTTGATTTGAAAGGTATCACTGTTGGCTCTCAGAACTTGTGATCGACCTTATTCAATTTCTTTTGACATTTTATAAAATAAACAAAAAATAATCGCCACACCAATCGGCCCTAATTACCAAAGTTGTTTCAAATAGGTCTGCAGCTAACGATAATTTTCTTCATCGATTAATCCAGAGAAGCCGACACTGTTTCAAATTTTTTCGGATCAATATTTCTAAATGTGAAAATATTCTATTTAGGATCATATAAAATAGAGAAAAACAGGAAATCCTCACCTGTGAGGTTCTAGAACCAGAATAATTAATTTTTATATTACTTCAACTATTATTTCATTACCAACATTTTCTGTCTGAGAAACTAACAAATGATCAATGGACAACTAACTCACTTCATTCCTTTACTTGTTATACATATAAAAGAGTTGTTTTGCTGTTGTTTTATGTCCCGCGTGTGTGACAAACATGACATATCGTATGTCCGCGAATGTCGTCAATCCACATCTAGCTGCTGCAATATCTACATCGTTTATAAGGGCACACGATGAAGATGTTGTGTACGTACAGTACATAGCTGTACGACACCGAGAGTGCTGCTAGCTGTGTGCTGTGTCTAATCTTAGAAAACATGGCAGGGCCCAAACTCCCCGGCGGTGGGGGAGCACAACATCACCAATCATCCTCATCAGCCAATCACAGAGGGCGTTCTGCTGGCATGAAGCTGCTCTCAGCAATGAGTGTGTTTGGATATAGGAGTCTGTTAAACTACATATACAGTGTTTATCTGTCCGTGAGTGCACGGAGGTATGTGTACACACAGCTTTAAAAACACAAATCTTTGTACATCCGTTATGCTTGGCTGCAGTATCATTTCCTCTCGACCCACAACACCACAGTTTTAATCAGGCATATGTCCTTCTTGGCTCTGCACAGTTCAGTCCTGTGAGGGCCTCGCAAAGTACATGAAGTGGACGTATCTTGTAAGATGTGTTTTGCAGGCTGCAGTTGATAGCTTCTCCCTGCACAGTAATGTTACTTTCCTCTCCTCCGCAGTCACTTTACTGTTGCAGACAGAACTCCCAACCATCTGACAGAGATATCAGCCGTGCTCCCCTGGGTACATAAGCAGCAAGAGGAGGAGGAGGAGGAGGAGGAGGAGGGGGCACAGTAGTGGTTAGATTTGTACAACAGATAAGGAAGAGATACAGGAGGGTGGGGGGCCTTGTAAAGCCTGAAGGATGGAGGTGAACATTTTTAAATTCCCCTCGACTCCCCTCAATCTTGGTTTTTTTTTCTACTTCAGGTCTATCAATGGAGCTAAAAAAGGCCGAAAGGAGTCGTGGGGATGTGAGAGTCCACATGGTGCCTCCGCTCCCCCTCGTCCTACAGTGTGTCTCCCCTCGTCTCCTCCACCTCCACACACTCACTGATTGTTTTAGCAGCTGGCCTATGGAGAAAAACATGCCCCCCTCCAGTGGGGGGAAAATATTCAGATCCTTTACTTCAGTAAAAGTACAAAAAAACGACAATGTAAAAGTAAAAGACTGTCAACCAAAATCCTACTTATAATGTACAGAAGTATCAAAGATGACATGCATACACTTAAATAAGCTACAATCTATATTATTATATAATAACAATGTATCAATGTATGTATGCTGCTCATAGTAATGAACATAAGGAGGATTATCACCTGAATCTGGAGCTCCTCTCGGCTTTACAGAGCGTCATAGTGAGATTCAGCTCAATGTTTGGCTGCCCAACCCGTAACTTTACTATTTTGGTGCACTCTTGTTTTCGGCTTCAGCAGGCAGCTGTTTTTAGTGAAAAAGCTTGAAATACCCACTGTACAGTATACTACGTGCTCAACACCATACAGCTGACAGACACAGTTGTAGAGGAGCATTTAGCAGCAAGAGCTAAATCTCCCTCGGGCCAAAAACAGAGCGACAAAGGAGAGTGAATTTAGGACTTCGACCGATCAGGTGGACAGAAACACGACTTTCAATGAATGTCAATGTTGCTTAATAACTGCTGAATGTGTAAATAAGCAGCTGTCTGTTAATAAGTTCAACATGTAAACCTGAAGAACAACTCAACACCAGTATGAAAAGAAGCTCCCTGCTGCCCCCTCTGGTTGAAGGTTTCCCAGCATCACTGGTAGACCGAGGTGTGGTCAGAAGTGTGTGTAACCTGCTAACAACTCATAGACATCAAGTGACAAGTACCTTAAAATTGTACTTAGGTACAATACAGTGCTTGAGTAAATGTACTTTCCACCACTGCCCCCCCTCTTTGGCCTCAACCAATCATTTGTTACTCCTGTGTGCTTTGCAGCATGTAGTCTGCTTCAGTGTGCTAAGCCTCAGAAAGCCGTAGTGCTGTGTCCACTTCCTCCATCGTTTCATGGCTTAAGTTTCATGCTGACTCGGTGAGTGTGGGGGGGGGGGGGGCGCGGCATACAGTCAGTATCCTTGAGAGAGGCACATCCTCATCTTTGCAGAAGAACAGGAGTTTTTAAAATGCACCTCACTGTGTGTTGTTCTTCTGCTGAATGAGTGGAAAGTTGGCCCAGTGCTGGCTTTTAAATAGCTGAATGGGTATTGACTTCTTCGCAGCAGTACACACACACTTCAACACAGACACACACAAACACACACACACACACACTCAAAGGGGGAGCGAGATCATTATTACAACAATACTCTATGTGGTTAGTAGTTTAGTTTACAAATCTGGTGTAACGTGAAGGGATGAATGGATGGATGTTTGGATGAATGAAGTGATGGATTCATGAATGAAAGTGGAAAGTGATTTTAGCTTTATCAACTCTGTTCCACTTTCTAATAACTATATGAAATGCTTCTAAGTTGTAACTAACGACTTTATTAGTGGTATTTAAAACAGTTACTTGAGTAGTTGTAAGTTGTAACAACACGTTTTGGGTTGCCATGTTGTGAAAAATTGCTTTAGTTGATGTTTCTTCTTTCTATTTTGTAATAAATCAGATATAAATGTTGGTAATCATGCAGTTTACACCAGGCTCTGCAGCTCTTTTAAGGATTTTCAAAGGTAAATACTTAAATCCTATAAAGTCAGTGTTATTTCAAATTTATAATTTTGGTTAAACTTCATTATCTCTGCTGCTTATAAGATGCTTCCATAGTGGTCACACTGTCCAACCACTTGGCAACCCAAACATTGCTATTAATGATTTCTAACTGATTTCTTTAGTAAATAATTGCCATTAATACAGTTATTATGAACAGCTTAATTAGCTGTTGTGATGATCACATCTTTCTTTCTTTTGTTGAGTTTGTCACCGTCACAAATTCAAACATCTTGTCTCGTTCTGTTTGCTTCACGAGTCTCTGAAACCTGTCGAGATGTATTTCTGTCACCAGGCGGCAGGTTATGAAAGCGCTCCCATCTCGGGACCTTTGGCTGGGATTCAGCCCTGGTGGCAGAACAACAACAACCACACAGCACTGCTGTGCCTCCAATCAAAACAGCTTAGTTTTAGACCCCCGACCACCCACTTCTGCACAGTAGGTGAAATAAGATGAAGCCAAATTACCACAGTTTTGGCACTTCATATTCCTCTGGGACATCCACGCATTTCTTTTGCTGTTCTTTTCATTATTCTTCTCTTATCCCACCCTTTCCTTTCGTTTCTAGTGTCTGTATCCGTCAGAGCATTCCTCTGAAATTCTGACACCGGTATACGAGATGGTCTTTCAAAGAGCTGGGACTCCTGTGTACTTCCCCTTATCATTATCCTCTCTCTGATCTGGCATGTTGTTTCTTTCAGATCTGTGGGAGAGCGAAAGAGGGAATGAAAGAGCGAGATTGGCTTGTAGTTAAATGTGTGTCAGCCTTGTTTTTTTTTGTGCTAATCCTTTATGAAAAGACGACCCACACAGACGCGTTTTGAAAATGACAATAAAGCTGCTTGCAGTAAAAAAAATCCCAGGGAACTTTGCCGTGCAAACGTGTGTGATTTGGTTATTGCAGAAAGCAAACATTTGAGCGCACATTGTGAACGAACTGCCAAGAGAAGCATCGGTAGCTCTGAGAATAAGCTTTCACAGCTTGGGGAGTGTTTGCCATTCCCGTGCGTATGCTACCCAGCCTGCCCACTCAGACGATATCCTTTTATCTGCGTGATTTACAGACAATAATAATCAAACCACCGTGTGTTTGATTGTGCGACGCCATTCACTGATAGATTGTATTAGTCACTGATGTGTTGAAGTGAAGAAAGAGAGGGCGGAGCGGGGTGAAAACTGGCTTTGGATGTTGCTACTGACACAATGGTGGTAAAAACCAGAGAGAAGAGTGTTATCAGTGATGTGATGTGGTTTGGCACCGATCGGGCCAGAGAGGGAGGCAGTGCTGAGGACTGAGTCATACGAACACACACACACACACACACACACACACACACACACACACACACACGCATGCTGGGGAGCAGAGGAATGTAAGGACGAGTGGATGAGAGATCTTAGAGAAACACTCATTAGGTAGAAAAACAACAGTGAGTGAGATCGATGGCCCATGAAGAGGAGCTGCGAGTTGCTGCTGCGACACAACTCGCTTCTACATAATTCAGATAATCTGAGTGCTTGTCAGAAACCTCTAACTGGTAACTGATTGGGACCCGAGCTTTCCGGATGATTTCTCTTTCATCTCTCGTCACATTGAATCTGTTGATGAACTGTTTACAACCTTCAAGGACTTGTCGATCCGGTGTATAATCTTCAGCTGTCACAAGTTCTGGACTCTTTGTGCTTGTTGTCACCAGGGGCTGTAGTTACCACTGAGGACAATGAGGTCATGGATTCAGAGATTTTAGGAGAATTTGAGGGTTTTAGAGACCAGGAGGGAGTTTATAGTCTCAATAGGCTGGTTCCAGGAGTTTTTTTAGACTCAATATATTTAGTTTTGAGAACTTTTAGGCCATTGTAGTAATATTTTCCACATGTATCTTCACATTTTGGTGATTTTAAACTTGTGTTTTTTGTGTTTCTTTATGGTTTGAGAAAATTATCCAAACCAAATGCAAACACTTCATTGTCACAAAGATGAAAACAAGCTTGTTTTACTTTGCTCAGTAATTGGAGATGCATGGTTGCCACAGGACCGTGACTGAACAATGAACTCAATTAATAAAATGTTGCAAGATAATCAAGAATATTATACATTTTTTGGGTCACATTTTTCTTGGGGTGGGGCACTTGGATCCGAATCCTGAATGCTGTCCTGATTATCACTTTCAAAGATGTTAATTTGCACAATATGATTGGATATGGGAATATGGAAAATGTGAAACTAATTAATTTTGAAAAAAAAGTTTTGCATGTTTTTATTCATAAGCCAATGTCACAGAAAATCTGCAAAGAAGAACTTAGTTTTTATATCAAGATGTAGATATTATAAAGACAGACAGACACAGGCTGGTTCAGCAGTCTGCTTCATTCACACATCTTTTAGCCAGGAGTTACACACATACACACTGAAGTCTTTTCCTCCACACTAACACTATGCTCCTCTTCCTCCTCTCCAGCCTCTCCTCGGTGGGTTGTCATGGCCAAGTGATGAACGGAGCGGTGGTGCCCGGTAGCCCGGAGCTCTCCTCCTCGTGCCCACTGCCAGACTGGCGAGAGTTCTGTGAGCTCCATGCGCGAGCCTCCGCTGCAGACTTCGCGGACAAGTTCCAGCGCTTCCTGTCGGAGAATCCGTGCTACGACTCGCCCGGCGCAGATGCCAGCTTCTCACAGCACTTTGCCCACCACTTCCTGGAGTGCTTCTCGGCAGCGCTGACCCAGGCCCGGGAGAGCCAGGCATCCTCGCCGGGGGAGGACGGCTCCAACGCAGCACCCAAGTACAGCATCGTTCCTTTCCTGGGAATCCAGGGCTGCCCGCTGTCCTACGGTCACGACCTTTACCAGAGACGCAAGGACGCCGGGGCTTCAAGTGAATCCCTGGACAGCATGGACAGTGGAGGGGGAGGGATAGATGGGGGAGGCAATGGCACCACTGCCTCCCGAGGCCCCCAGCCAACCCACAAGGTGTCTGCTTTGGGACAGTCGCGCAGCTCAGAGGACGTGTCGGTCAGTCACCCAAAGGCTCGCTTCAAGAAGGGCTTCTCCCTGAGGAACATGAGCCTCTGTGTGGTGGACGGGGTGAAAGAGATGTGGCACAGACGGGCCTCCCCTGAACCCGATGGTCCCTCTGGAGCCAGGAGGGCTAACGGGGGAGGAGTGGGAGGAGGAGGAGTAGGAGGAGGAGCAGCAGGAGGGGAGGCTGCAGGGGGAGAGAAATGGTCCCAAAAGCTGCGGCTCCCCAGGGGTTCCCAGGGCCACAAGGCTGAGATGCTGGAGATCCAGAGGGAGGGAGCTCTGAGATACATGGTGGCTGATGACACAAACTGTATGGGCGCTGCACAGTGGCAGAAGTGCCGCCTGCTGCTGAGGAAGACGAAGAGGGAGGAAGGGAGTGAGAAGTTCCTGCTGGAGTTCTACGTACCACCCAAGGTACACAAACACACGCAGACAAGGAGGAGAATTAGGCAGAAAAAGTGGATCTAGTGCTGAAATGATTAGTTAGCCACTGTTAAAAAGCAGATGGACAAGTGCATTTTCAGCTTTTCTAGACAAGTCTAATTATGCATTAGAATTAAAGATTGATTGAAAAATATAATCAATATGTTAATAATTCATTAAATTTGCATTCCTTCGTGCATCCCAGATATATACGTAGCCTGAAAACCCCTCTGACCCCAAGTGAAGTCGAACCACTCGCGTGAATGCACACTTCACATTTTTCTATATGGGATTTCCAGATCATTGCCCCTGACCTTAAGAAGGCCATGAGGTTGTGCAGCTGAGTGTGTGTGGCTCTGCCACTGTCCTTTGATCATGGCTGGTGGGAACGTGGGGATAAGCCTGTGCAGAGGGGGAGAGGGGGGAGGACAGGTGGGAGGCAGGTGTGGGAGGGGGCGAAGGAGAGAACTGGAGACTGTGAGAGAGAGAGAGAGAGAGAGAGAGAGAGAGAGAGAGAGAGAGAGAGAGAGAGAGAGAGAGAGAGAGAGAGAGAGAGAGAGAGAGAGAGAGAGAGAGA
>NW_022280054.1:880269-911844 GCF_004355925.1 Anarrhichthys ocellatus | reverse complement strand
AGAGAGAGAGAGAGAGAGAGAGAGAGAGAGAGAGAGAGAGAGAGAGACAGACAGAGAGACAGAGAGAGACAGACAGAGATAGAGAGAGAGAGAGAGAGAGACAGACAGAGAGACAGAGACAGACAGAGAGACAGACAGAGAGAGAGACAGAGAGACAGACAGAGAGAGAGAGACAGAGAGAGCGAGAGACAGAGAGAGAGAGAGAGAGGAAGCTGTTACATTGATTTCTGTAAGAGGCAGCAGATTGCAAATATTCCCTTTCATGTGCAAAAAATAAATATTGATTTGCTCCTCGTCTTTGGCAAACTCTCTGCAGTGACAAACTAAAAATAGTTTTTCTGAGTCAATCAAAAGCTCTGCCATACTCAGAGAGAGCCGTGGGGGAACATATAACTTAATATGCTTCAGCAGTTTAATCTGTGATGTTCTATTAACTTCTACACGTGGGAAAATTATTATCAGCTGAGATTAGGAGAAACTTTAGAGCAATGGTTGCAGCTGAAGTGACACATTAATTAAACACGGACATCTCGACAGGCCTGCCCTGCAGACACTCTGGCTTGTTTTATCACTCACTCTTATTCGGGTCTTACAAATCATAACAGTGCGGAGTCGACAGTGTCGGAAAGATAAACTGACTCATAAAATCTCACTCCTGGCTGACTGGCCGTGGTTCAGTCCCTGTCAGAGCCATCAATCTGCCGGCTGCTCGGTGTGGCAGCACACTGCAGCGCGCTAATATATCAATCTAGTATAATAAATAAATTAAAATAACTGTCTGCATTATGACACAGCAGAAGGCCTCGAGACGACCCACTCTAATGTTTTCACCTTGCCTCTCAGGGCTTCTATGCAGTTAGTTTGTTTTTTTATTTGTCCAGGTTGTGAGATATCCATTCCTAAGATTTCCACCTTTAAATTAAAAATTTTGATTTAAAGCTGCACTAATCAATATTTTCATATTAACAATAAATCAAATGATACGTGGAATGTTCGAGGGCCCGCTTGCAGTGACAAACTCATAGACAATTATTAACTTTATTGTGTGTTTCAGCTCATTGTTTGGGTTTTATGCCCCCCAACTTTACTGTTTATGGATCCCTTTTGGAAAAGCTCATAAAACTGTACACTACCTGTTCAGCACAGACAGAGTTGGAGACTAGCTGGGGAAATATAATGTAGCATTTAGCAGCTAAAGAGACACATAAGAGACCAAAAACAGACCTTAAAGGAGAGTGTGCGAATATTG
The DNA here is from genome assembly GCF_004355925.1 of Anarrhichthys ocellatus. Classification (NCBI taxonomy): domain Eukaryota; kingdom Metazoa; phylum Chordata; class Actinopteri; order Perciformes; family Anarhichadidae; genus Anarrhichthys; species Anarrhichthys ocellatus. The sequence goes on along the minus strand of NW_022280054.1, from coordinate 910,595 downwards.
GATTTACGTTCATCAGGTGACACGAAACATGACATTAATGCTAATAAGTGTGTCTGCTCAGTGTTTTTACAGGAAACTGTTTTCTAACAAATTTGCCACAACAACTCAAAACAAATACCTCAAAACTTGCATAAAACAACATAATCAAAATCTGTTAGTAAAATCTGTTATTTCATTTCTTATATTATACATTTTGGTGGATTAACCGTCAAAAACCCCACAGCACAGCGAAGAAAGACTGACCACACTAACTACACGATTATTCCCTGTTAGGCAGTTAGAGCTGTGTGGTGGAGCACATACAGTCATTGGCTGGTTAAAACTGGTTCACACCATCTTAACATTTCAACAGACAGTTCCCACTGAGATCGGGCTTGTGCTGTCCGCAGTAGAGCGGTACAGGAAATGGTCAAATGGTTTAATACAGGAAGTGGTTTTTGACATCTGATCCAGAGAAAGGAATTGTGGGTGTGGATGGCAGCCAACTGCACAGGCAAGATAGAGATGAGAACAGTGTTGCTCCAGACAGATCAGCGGATAAGCCTCTGCCAGACCATCAGTCAGCCTCCTTCTCGCTCTGCCTCTCCTGACACACACACACACACACACACACACACACACACACACACACACACACACACACAAACAGACACAGCTCACCACCTCAAACACACTCACTGGATATGTTAAGATTATAGTCTGGATCCAACTCTCTGCAGAGGGCAAATTGAGTCCAGGATGTTTTCTTGTAAACTGTTGTCATGTTTGTTACAGTCAGTCAGCAGGAATAATCGCTGAGAAGAGACGCAGTGAGAAATAAGAGACGGCATAAAAAACTCAGCCGTGGAGTAATTTGTGCACATTGTGCAATTTTTTGTAAACTCTTCCATACTCTTTTAATGTTGTAATGCATCATTTTTATTTGAAAGAGTTATTTAAGGCAGGGGATGCAGGTCATTGCTGTTATATGTTGTAACATAGATTCAGACTGCATGTTGCCCCTTAATTATTGTTTGAAGCTCTGGAGAAGTTGGGTGTGTGTCACACTAAAGACAGAGGGGGAAGTGGAACTATTTAAACCTGTACCACTAATTAAAAGCTCGAGTTAGTAGTTTATACATTTTCTACTTTTAGTAGTTTTTAGAAGTGTTGCAGTTGCCTCCTACAGGATGTAATGAAGGATTTCATTTAACTTTGGACCATTAATAATTACATATTATGCTTTGGGGGGATATTACACATGTGGAAAATTACAGTACCACACAGGGAGTGATGCACATGTTGTTTAGTTTTGTTGAGCAGGCCTTTAAAAGATTTTGTTTACCGTATTACATTTTTTCTCGGTCCACTGTGATATGCAGGCAGAGGCAGCACATTGTTGTCTAACATCATTTAAAGCTTTGGCTCCCAACATGTTTAGTGTGTGACGCCTTAAAACCCATATAAAGTGTAAGTCTGTCTTGATTAAATTTAAATTCTATGACTTAATAAGCGATCAAGGTTGTGGTTTCATCGGATTCAAAATAAACATACAGTAGCAGCAGAAATGCTGTAGTTTTTTACAGTTAAAATGTGACCTTTTCTTCTGTATATGTTTGCCTGTTCCTTTCAGTCCTCAAAGCCCAAAGTGAGCATCCCTCTGTCAGCCATCGTGGAGGTGAGGACCACCATGCCGCTGGAGATGCCTGACAAGGACAACACTTTTGTTCTTAAGGTAGAAACTGTAACCGTTTTACGACCACATTAACACAAGTGTACCTGCCTCAGTTATAGATATGATTCTATACAAAAATAGGTTGTTGTACTATGAGCTCGCCCCTCATGCCCTTGCTGAGTTAAGATTGGATTTGTCCTGCTCTGTGCCCTGATGTGGTCCTTTGAATGGAGCGCAGTGTGTGATCGCAGTGTTTGGCTGCTTCCACAGGTGGAAAATGGGGGAGAGTACATCCTGGAAACCATCGACTCGCTGCAGAAAAACTCCTGGGTTGCTGACATCCAGGACTGCATGGACCCGGGGTAAACCACCAGATAAATATTTGCTGTTGGCTGATTGAGAGAAGAGAGGGATGGAGTGAGAGGGAAAGGGGAAACACACACAGTCATTAATCATCAAATTAGTGGAGTTTTTGACAGGTTGCTTTAGCACAAACATGGGCGAGCTTGCACCACTGATATTCTTCCTCAGCTTCCTGGGTCGGTGCAGCTCAGGACATAAACAGAAAGATTATTTGTGTTCTTGTTTGTAGGATTTGGATGTGTGTTAGGACTCTGCGATGTTTGTTTGCACACACATGTGCGTGTGTATATGCTCTTGCGGTTCTCCTGACTGGCCTGCTTGTGTGCAGTGACAGCGGTGATGACATCGAGCTGGCGTCGTGTCCTCATGGTCAGGCCTCCAAAGACTGCTCCATGGTGGCCTCTTGCAGCTGTGAGCTGCTGTCTGAGGGTGAGCAAAGACTCTTCTCAGTTTTTCTGCAGCACCTGCTTTGTACCATTTAATTCTTTTGATCCACATGAATTTGTTAAAATACAAAAAAAACAATGTGTTTAGGTGTGTATCGTGCTCCGGAGAGGCCGTGTCCTACCGCAGCAGAGCATTACAGCGCCCCCTCAGTCCGTTGCAGGGAACCCCCCTTCACCCAGCACCCATCCCACATGCCTTTAGAGCGCTTCCTGCAGTCCCCAGAGGCCCAGGGCTCCAACTCCTCTGCAGGTAACAACACAAACATCTACTTTTCTCTGCAGACAAGTAATATCAAAGCATATACCAACACTCAAAAACACTAAAGAAAAGAAGATTACAGAAAACATTGAATTGTTTTGACTCAGGCGGCAGTGAAGGAGCGAAAGAGTCAGATGGCGATGCCAGCCTGGCAAGTTACCCATGGTTCCATGGTACACTGTCCCGCGTGCGTGCGGCTCAGTTGGTGCTTGCGGGCGGGGCCAGAAGCCACGGGCTCTTTGTGATTCGTCAGAGCGAGACGCGGCCGGGCGAGTACGTCCTCACCTTCAACTTTCAGGGCAAAGCTAAGGTGAGACGATTAAAGCGAGGAGAAACCCTATTATTATACGTCATAGGGGTGCAACTATTAGTTTTGTTTTTTGTAAATGTTTTGACAGTTGTATTCGGTTTATGTGTTCACTTTAGTTTATAAAATGTAAAAAAACAAAACAAATGTACTGAGTTTAAAGTGATATGAAATAAAATCGATTTGAGAAGCTAAAACCAGGAAAATGTTTTTTGTTTCACTTGATAACAGACTTAAAACAACTGTCATTGATAAATTTAGTGTTCTTTAAATCATGAATTATCTTAATTTAGGATACATTTATCTCTCCTCCCAACTGCAGTTTATTTCACTCACGCTTGTTCTAACGACATTTTGGGTTGCAGCCACTGCAGCTCACGGCATACCTAGTTATCCAGGCCCTGGAAAAGATGCAGTAATGTCAACATTTTGTGTTCTCTTATGTAACGCGATCCCTGCACATCACATCCTGCTAGCTGGCAGTGTCGAGGAAGTGTCAGCTGCCGCCTCTTCCTCTGGTGTCAGCCTTCTGCATTCTGTCGCTCTGCTCCCACAGCGAGACGCCTTTCAGATAATGTCCTGACCTCTGTCTGTTTCAGGCGTTCACTGTGTCTTTTTATTTCCCTACCCTCTCTCTTACCACCTTTCGCTCCCTCTTAATTCCTTTGAATCACAAACTTTTCTCCCCGACATTAATGTCCTATCTCCCCCTCCTTCCCTTCCTTCTCCCAGCATCTGCGTTTGTCAGTGAACGAGAACGGGCAGTGCCACGTCCACCACTTGTGGTTCCACACCGTGTCGGACATGTTGCGACACTTCCACGCCCACCCGATCCCCCTCGAGTCTGGAGGCTCTGCTGACATCACACTACGCTCCTATGTACAAGTGCAGCGAAGCTCCACCACAGGTACACAACAACGTGAAGTACAACTGCTCATACACCATCTTACACAAGCTTAAAACCAGTCACGACTCCTGGAGAGTTGATCAGTTGATGTCAAGACACTGTAAAGTTGTTCTTTTTAACATGTAAAGGCCTAATATTTGTACATAAAGGTGCATTACTCCACAATTTGTTATATCCTGATTAGATGCTTAATTAGTGCTTCATTAATATCAGGTGTGCTGGAAAGGTCAAACCATTCAGACTTAACTTAAGGTCCCTGAAAACACACAATATAGGTGTTTTATTTTATTTTAATGCGTTTTGTCTGCCGTCTGATTACTAAAGATAATTCAATATTAATAGAACTATAGAAATTAAATTTTTAGGCCAATATCAATTTTAAGATTTTAAAAGATATGATAATGATCTAATAGTCATATTTTACATAAACACAAACTAATTATACATGTTTTAAAGAAAAAGTCAACTTGACAATTGTTCCTCAAAACCAAAGCGTAGTGGAGGGCAATAAGAAACTTCCAAAGACATTAGCTGTACTAACACTGCTCCTGCCCTCTGCTCTCCTGGCATGGGATGAATGCCCTCCTGTACAGGCGAGTGAGGGGGCGATTATACCGCAGGAGTTTTGCATGCAGGCCGAGACTCCGGCCCCAACCCACCCTGGTGGTCACAAAGAGGCCCTCTGTTTCCTCCAACGCTGGACCTACACACGCTCATGCACTCACTCCCATACACATAGTTACATAGAGTGAGGGCTTGATTCAGGACGTGAAAAGCTTCACTGATACACTGGTCAGGCGAGTCTTTGGTACCAGTGTTGTCGGTGTTATTGCCAACCAACAGAAAGCATATTAATGGAGGCCCGCGCTGTCTCTATTTACCTGCTGCTCTCTGACGGAGCCTTTTGCTCTCAGGTGTAAACCAACAATTATTAGCAGCACGGATTAATCAATTCTGTCTTCTATTTCTTTCTTCTTCCCCACAACCTGCTACAGATGTGACTGTGCCTCCAGTTCTCACCCCACCCAGGGATGCAGGCTGCTGGACAGATTCAGCCCAGCCAGCTCTCCACCCTCCTGGGATCACAGCGCCTGCAGGTCCCCCTCCTGATGCCCCGCTCTCCTCCAGCACCTCCTCCTCACCCACCGCTCTTCCCTCACTCTCCCGCAGTGACCCAGGTACTGGAGGAGGAGTAGGAGGAGGGTTACAGAGCCGGAGCAACAGCTCTGAGCGCCTGCTGGAGGCCTCTAGTGGCGGATCTGACGACTACCACGACGCTGACGGGACTCGCAGGGCTCGGGCAGTGGAGAACCAGTACTCTTTCTACTGAGCGGCCCGGGGCAGGGTTCAGTATTGGAGGTGACATGTGACGCTCTGCTAATGATAAAAAAAAAACGGTCCAAATCACTGGAACGCCCATTATTTAGTTTGTTTGTTTTTCTTTCAAGGCAGTTTCCTGTTTCTCTTATATGAGAAGGGGGGTGAGATCATGGCGAGCAGTGCGTCCACGCTGATAAATCCATCAGGCCCTGCAGCTTCGTTTCAAACTCAGTTGTTGAGAATGCGAGTGAGCAGAGAAGGCCTCAGTAAGAAACGGACATGTGGGGAAGATGAGTGGGCGGAGAAAACAAGAGGAAGTCGTCCAGTGGAGTCATATGGCTTCGATTCATCTCTTCTGACCACTTCCTGTTCACCCTTACCCACAGTTCCCTGGGAGCAGAGCCTGTGTCACCACCCCGCTGAACGATTGAGAGTTTGAAATGACCCTGAAGAAACAGTCCCTCCCCTCAGAGATTCTCTGAGCTCCCGAGAGCATCCTATTAATGTTTGTAAAGCTGCTTTGAGTCTGTCCCGGATATCCTAACTGCCCTTGCAGGGTTTCCCTACAAATTCTGCTTTAACATCGGCACAGCAATCATGGGTGTGTTAGTGTTAGCTCAGAGATGTTTTTCTTTAACGGTGTACAGCCTAAAGGGTCTTAGTGCCTGACAATTACCTTGGACTAGAATGGACTGACAAGGAGGGTGGTGTTAACACCTCGCATAATCACAAAGGCCCAACAAGTGAATGCAGGGGATTACTTTACCGTCATTTTCTGCTTAAAACACACTGAACATGCATATCTTTGCGTACTGAAATGGTTTCGTTCTCACAGTTTTATTGGTGACTGTAACACACATGTTATGTTGTGTTAGAAATCAGTGTAAAAGTGTTGAAATGGAAGACGAACAACACAAGTTCAGTCTGTATGAACATGGCAGAGTGGCTCCCATTTTGCTGTCATACCAGACTATTTCTATGAGTGTGTGGTGGTGTAATAGAGTCCAAATATTTTTCAATGATCGGTGTGCTACAGTAATGTTTCTAAAACGTGGTTTTCGAGGTCCCTCCTTCTGGTGCTGGTTCTGTATTCAAGCTTATCATATCAATAACCTGTAGATTAGATATGCTGTTGCTATAGTTCACTTTGAAGTAATGCCTTGAAGATATTAGTAAACCAAATCCAGCATTAAGGCTATCGGAGGGACTGGGGACTTGTTTCTTTGTAGAAAGGTGGCAGTATTGTGCACCGTTTGTGCGGCCTGGTGTGGACTGGAACGGAACAGGCAGTGAGCTAAAGGGAACTCGATGGCCATGCTTGAATGAGAAGATGTGACATTGCTGCTTTACTTTTTGCTGACAGAGTGCTGAGTTTAAGCTTTGTAATTAATTGATGATTCAAAACAAAAACATCACATCACCAAGTCATAGTTGGACATTTTCGGAAATACACCTATTCACTTCCTTGCCCAGAATTAATTTAGAAAAATCAATACCACTCACATGTCTGTAATAAATATGATGCTCTACTGCTAGCAGATGGTTAGCTTATCTTAGCACAAAGACTGGAAACAGAGGGACCGTCTCCTCCACTGTGTGGGAGACGGTTCAGGGAGGCAGCATGCTTATTAATGAGCTTTAGATATGCTAGTAGGAGGATTTTATCATTTTTGTCTGAGTTGTCTTTGTGCTAAGCTAAATTAGCAGGCTGCTAGCTGTAGATTCACATTTACTGTACAGGTATCATCCTTCTCATAAGTCTTCTTCCCAAAATGTCAAACCTTTACTTTAAAGCGTGGTAGGCACACCTGAAAATATGAACAGAAAAGCATACTGTATTTTAGACATATGCAACACTATTGTTAAGTTGGAATAAACATATCAAGAGTCAACGTCTGTCTCTTCAAGTGTGGCCATTTAGCTTTAAAGGTGAAATTTCAGTGTCAGTCGAGGAGCGGACGGAGCAGTTCATGTGCCAATTTGAATCCTATTTTTGAAACATTTATTCCTAAACCATAAATAAACTGTAAATTACATTTTTCCTATCGAGTGTTATTTATGTACAATTGATCGATTCTTCTTGATGAAACAGCCTCAGTGGAACCCGTGTGTTGCAAGAGCCCATATCACAGATTGCTCATGCCTCCCTTTTATTTTCTTAACACTTCTTAAAGCTAAACTTTCTGTTGTCTGACTGCGTTTTGAAGAGTCTGTGCAATTTTGTACAAAGTGATGTACTTGACATACTACTTTATATTTCTGTGAATAAAATGTGAACAAACTATTGTGCATTTTCTGCAGTTATTAACTTATAGATGTCACAATCTGGGTGTTAAAGGCTCAAAGTAATCTGATTAAGTTGGCTATTTAATTTTAGGGAACCGCTCTGTAGAGATAATTTGTCTCACCTATATTTATTCATCTGTATTAAGAACAGAAGTGTCACGTCATCTGGTCTTTTTTTTTGTTTCGGTTCATATTAGATAAAACTGCCTCGGTTCCATAATTAGGTCGCTATGTGAACACACTTTGAGTTGTTATATATTCAGTGCCAGTTCATAAATGTGTGACAGCTCATGAACCAGATCCAAAGATCCTAGTTTCACTTGCTTCGACCACTTCAGTCAGTTTAAAGGCTCAAATACTTCTTGATGTTTCTAATGTGTAGCAGCTTCAGGCAATAAGCAGACAGACAGTCAACCACAGCAGCAGCAGCTCTTTGCAGGCCGAGACCTCCATAACACGCATGAATATAATGTATCGTTGCACACAGTTTAAACTCACCGAGCCCCTCGGGCTTCCAGCTGTAACCCAGAGATCATTCTGATCTGAGGTACTCTGACGCCCTCTAGAGCTCACATCTTATAACATTGCAAAAGAAATAACAAAAAAAAAAACATGCTGGGTAATTGGAACAGCATATTTACTATGATTATTGATCAATAAAACCAGATTAAAACACAGTTTCATGAGATTTGCTTACAGTTTCCCTCACACAAAAGTCACCATAATGTGGCATTGTGTCTGTACAGTACATTCACATATACACACTATAACACCTGGAAGAAGGCACAGAAATGTGTATTACTTTCCTAATGATCTTGTAATTGCACACTTTAAAGTAACTTTCTACACAACAGATCCAGTGTATAGGAAGACACACTTTAATAAAGTCATCCTTGTGCAGTATTTGGATGAACCGAATTGGGTTTGTTGTTTGGCTTCAGACTTGTCACTCCTGGAAGAGAGTGAATAAATAAATGTTTACACGTAACTTTACAACTGGTTGAACAATTGTTGATAGAAAATAGAACCGAACCTAAACATATGTTTACATCAGGTTTGCTCATGTTGCACTTTTACCAGATTGTGATTACGTCACTCTGAAACAAATTGTAAAGTAAATTAAATGTTAATTATGGAATCACATGAAGGAGCTTCATGCTCAAACGGTTGCAGGAATAAATAATTCCACATCCTGCTATGAGGTTTTCAGATTACCGTTTTGGATCAATCACCCGTAGGTAAGTGTGTGTGTGTGTGTGTGTGTGTGTGTGTGTGTGTGTGTGTGTGTGATGTTTGTTGTTGCTTTTTAGATCCTATTCATGAGGGAAACAAATATATTCAGTTGCTGTCTTGATACAATGAGTGAGTGGACACAGTTTATGAATAAGAAGCCTATCTATGGCCTGTAAGAGATGAGACACAGTTATCTGGTGTTTGTTGACTCCTGCAACTCACTAAAAATAATCGTTTTCAACTGTCAGAAGCTGTGCAACACTTGCAAAACAGTCCGAGGTAGCAGCCCCCCCCCCCTCCCTGAGAGTCCTCACATGCAACCCCATAGGTTGCTGCATACCAGGTTGCTGCTTCTATTTCAGGGCTTGCTGAGATTGACAAAAAGAAAGCCTGCCATGGCCAGCAGCATCACCACGGTCATCTCCATCACTTTCCCCTGCCTCCACTTGCTAAGAGTCTCCTTCTGTTGCTCCTGCATGCGCTGCTTCCTGGCTTTCATGTCCCGCTCCCTCTGCAGCTGCTCCCCGTAGTGAGCCTGAAAAAAGGCGTCAAAATCAAACATGGTCTTCTCCCCGGCTTTGGAGAACCGCCTGGCTCTATAGTGATGCTGCTGCTGCGGCGGCGGCGGGGAGCCTGTGGATCTGCTCATAGTCTCTTTGGAGGACGGCCTCCCTGCACTTTGAACGTCCGACCTGCTCAGAATACCTCGGTCATACTTCATCCTCAGGCTGATGTTGCCCAGCACTGTGTAGGACTCGTTGATCTCAGAGAAGCGCTGAGTGGCCTCCTCGTTACCCTGGTTCTTGTCAGGGTGGTAGATGAAGGACTGCTTGTAGTAGGCCGTCTTGATCTGGGACTGCGTGACACCGGGGGTCACTTTGAGGGTGTCGTAATAGGACGTCCTGCTTCTGTGCAGCAGAGGGGCACTTTTTGAGCTGCGGTCACTCCTCCAGCTGTAGCCTCTACTACCATCAGGATGTAGTTTCAGACGCCTCGGTCTCTCTGACCCCTGCTCTGCCAGAATGAAGATGACAGTGCAGAAAGCTCGCAGCTGCTGAGGGGACCTGAGGGTGTCAGGGTGGATGGAAACAGCTCCTCTGGTCCAGGGTGTCATCCGGCCGGCCAGCAGCTTCTCCTGGAGGAGAGGCTGCAGTCTTGCTGAGGCGCACAGGGCTGCTGTGTGAGCTTGCAGGCTCTCTCTGATAAAACGGGATGTTTGCAGCTCCAAAGAAGCGGCACAAAATAAAGTCACATTTCCCCGTTGACTTTCACTTCTTCTCACTCTGGAAGGTTTCTCTGATTTGCACTGTGTTGCTTTGCCTCTTGGCTGAACGTCACGTTGATCGCGGGTCCATTCGTCTTTTAACCGACTGTCACTGAACGTGCAGTGAACCTGCAGAGATCCGGGACTTTCTCCGGTGCACACCGGTCGACTCCGGCTGTTTCTGAGAGTGGAAAGCCGGTAAGCACCGGTGCCCAACTTCTGACCTACCTCAGCCATTTTGCCGACAACGGTTCGGCTTGACTGATGACGCTGCATCCGGCCAGCCTACGTCACTCAACGAGCAACCAATAGGAGTCAATGTTTACAGGAAGTACATTTCACACCCGACCAATCATTTTACAGAAAACTGTAAACCGTAAATAGTTATGTAGTTCTTGGATAACATCCTGTTATGTAATGACAAACTTTTAAGATCTGCTTGTCCAGCAAAAAAATAAAAGCTATATAATTATAATTATAGGGGTGGGTTTGATTTGGAGTTTAAGGTCTGTCTAGTAATAATGGCCATGAAACTGAAGGACACTATTTTAAACGTCTTCCTTTAAATTGATTATTCAAAGCCGTCTACTAAAGATTATATAGATAATTGGGCCTCAGAAATGTAATTAATGATTTTAAGGCTTGTTTTTTAAAGGCCATGCAGAACAAAGAGTTTCAGTGAAACACCTTGATAGATGACATTAGCTTGAATATAGTGTAATTTAACATATTTTATAGAATGTTTTTAAATATGTGTTTCAGGCATGTAATTCATTTATTTATTTTTCATGAATTTAATCAATAATACCGATTGGATTATATCCCGAGTCTTTTAACAGATGCAATATACCTGCATGTCATTTGTTTTGGTTGAAAGAAAAATAACTATAAGAACAGGTTCATTATGGATGAACGATATGCGCTTTTGCATTAAAATAACGTGTCAATTATATGTTTGAATGATTTAATACATGTTTGCTTGGTTGCACACACGGTGGCGATATAACCGTCTGTTTTTAGCTGTGTTGCTTTTATTAAACTCAACGAAGAAGAACTTCTTACGTCGCACGCGTTCGACGTCATTGGTCTTCACGTGTGGGCTATCACAACATCTAGCTTGTTTATGAACTGATATTACACATTTTCTCTTCATCTCCAGACAGCGACCCACACAATAGGACAACCATGACCTCCAGCTGTCGACGGCCTGAACACTCAGCTCCTCCAGAAGTGGTGAGTGACGCGGTTTATTGTAGTGTTTCGATGCTAAGCTAACGGTAGCAGCAGGAGCAGCTTGGCTCTTTAAAGATATAATATATCAATATTTTAACAGGGAACTGAGTACGTGTTGACTGGACGGCAGGCTAACTATCGTTACTCAATTGTTGTTTTTACAATAGTGTAATTAGCTCTAGTTTGTTTGTTTCTCATATATATATATATATATATATATATATATATATATATATATATATATATATATAAGTAATTTGTGATAGTCATAAATAAGAGGCTCAAACTGGTTCATTGAAGTGTTGATGAATTAATCCGATGTGATGTCATCCCCGCAGTACTACAATGAAGCCGAGGCAAAGAAATACTCTCAGAAGTGAGTCTGTGTGTTTATTATGAATAACTTCTTGTCACTGTGGTCGTTATGTTTGTAGGATAAAAACTACCCCCCCAATAATATAGAGCTGCTCGGGTGTATTTGGAGAATTGAAATGCTTTAAGAATGACACACGCAGTAGTGTGTCGGCTACAAATAAATCCACCAGCAAGGCAGAATTCCCTGTTTGATTCTGCAGCTACAGAGCGTTGCTTCAGTTGTGTGGAGCAGAAATGTGCATCTTCTAAATCCAGCATCAAATCTGGTGGCACTTAACCACATGAAGGTTGAACTTGTTTCTTTAAGAACGTCTTTCCATTGCCAGAAGTCTCTGAACTCTCCGGGTGTTTTGTTGCTTCGCAGCTCTCGAATGATTGAGATCCAGACCCAGATGTCCGAGAGAGCTGTAGAGCTTCTAAACCTGCCGGAGGGACAGCCATGTTTCCTGCTAGATGTGGGGTGAGGGAGTGACAGTGACTGCGTTCACATGTAGCGTTACACTTTTAACTTGATTAAAGCAATACTTTGAGTATGAAATGATACAATATGTCATTTTAATGTTAAACCTACCATGAATACGGTCATAGTAAGACTAAGCATGGTCTAAAAAGGCTCATTGAAGACATGTTTATAAATGTTTACACATCAATCTGTTGTTGACTTTTGCTGCATTTTGCCACACAAAATGTAATCCGTCTTCTTGATGATATATACTTCAGCATTCTGAATGTACTCTAGTTTGGAGATGAAAAATGAACTTCTTTAAGTCGAGCGGCTTCGCAGAATCTGCAACTTAATAGAAAGTTGGAGTTTTAGATGCAGTGAGTTAGCGTGAGAGTTGTAATAGTCTCGCGTTATTTTAACATAACGCATTGTAAGATCCAGAATAATACCGTAATCTTGTGTGTTCTTGACGTGAAGGACTCAGGTGACTGTCTGTCCTCTGTCTCTCAGGTGCGGCTCTGGACTCAGTGGAGACTACCTGTCAGAGGAGGGACACTACTGGGTTGGGGTCGACATCAGCACCGCAATGCTGGGTTAGTTTGACACCGATACATTTAAACAGGAAGCAAGAGCTGGATGATGTACCAATATATTGATGTAGTGATATTATACTAAATATCATCTGAGATTTTGGATTATGTCAACAATAGTTATGTTGGTTGTGTTAATAATTTGATATTCAAATGTTATCTTTTCGTGGTTTAAGTTCAATTAGTTGAGATAACTTTCTGAAATGGTGAGACTGAGAAAAACTTATTGAATCAGAGTTTTCAGTTTGATCCCTCTGGATTATAAATGTGGATATGTTTCTGAAACATCTCTGTGACAGATGTTGCACTGGACAGAGAAGTGGAGGGAGACCTTTTAGTGGGGGACATGGGCGAGGGGATGCCTTTCCGAGCCGGCACCTTCGACGGTTGCATCAGGTGAAGAACAGAACATGCTTATGTTAAAAAAGAAAAAAGACATGTTTTTTATTTATTTTTTTTAATGTTGAATAATTTCTGACATTACCTTTTGCATTGTTCCCGCTCAGTATCTCTGCTCTGCAGTGGCTCTGTAATGCAGACAAGAGGTCACATAGTCCTCCTAAAAGACTCTACACCTTCTTTAGTACGCTCTACTCTTCTCTGGTAAGGTTTTATCACTCCTGTTGACTTTTTCAACTAAAATCCAAACATCAGGGTTACATATTTTAGGATGAAGACCTTTGCTTACTTCTCCTGACTCTTTGTCTTTCAGTCAAGAGGCGCACGTGCGGTTTTCCAGCTTTATCCAGAGAACTCCGAACAGGTGAAATAACGTTGTGGATTTAAAACCTGATGTTTTCTCCAGATTACTTGCGTTCAGTCTTCTTCTTCCCTCTCTAAAGCTTGAGCTGATCACGACGCAGGCCATGAGGGCAGGCTTCGGTGGAGGCATGGTGGTGGATTACCCCAACAGCACCAAGGCTAAAAAGTCAGTAGCTACGATAAAGCTGGGCTTTTTATTTTGACATGTTCAGCTGCAGCCTTCTGCAATTAATTCCTTCTTAATGGTCTGTGAAATCAGCCGCAGTGTACTCTCAACAGAAGGCTAACTGGGAACACAAGGACATTCATATCGACTCGACTGTTTGTCACATTAGCTTTGTGATGTATGAATTATTAAAATGGTCAACCTGAGTTACTCAATCATTGACACACATCTTGTTTGTTTCCAGGTTCTTCCTGTGTCTGTTTGCTGGAGTAACAGGAGCCCTTCCCAAGGTAAGAATGAAAGGAGTTAGCTTTAGTGGTGCTGTGTACATTTGATTTGGCTACATTATGATCACTGTGATCTCCGTTTGTTCTTTTCAGGGATTGGGAGCAGAAACCTCCGACAGAGCGGTTTCAAACCAGGTCCAGTATTCAGGACAAAGGTAAAGTTATTCGCAGCAGGGAGACACTGCTTATTGTGATGTTTTGATGAAGCCGTTTACATGTTTGGAAGTAGCAGAGTTTGCTTCGGTCACCAGACTTCCTTTTGTATTTTTTTGTTTGTTGATGTATTTTATTCATTGTTTTTTTTTTTCTAGTTAATTGTTTGATTCTCTCTTTTTATATGCCGAACATTTGTTGGTCTCAGATTCTCAAATGTGAGGATTGGCTGCTTTTCTTTATCTAATATGACGGCATACTGAATATCTTCTGGATTTCTTGTCTAGTCACTTTTGAAAATTGAGCTCTTGGAAATTGTGATCACCATATTGTCTTAACATGTTATAGACAAAACGATTAATCAAGGAAATCGTTAGTTGCATATTAAAACAGCCATTTAAAAACAGGTCTTGGCCCTCATACGTGCAGGTTCAGTCATACCTGCTTTGATGAAGCCGAAAGACCGAGAGAAATCTTGAAAGGGTCGTTGTCCTGTCTAGCTTCAAACCCTGTCGGGCAGCTTTTCCTCCCTTTTTACATAGTGGCGTTCAAGTTGCTCCTCCTGGTTGCACAAAGAGACTGGATGTGTGAAACATTCAGCAGCAGAGGCGAGGAGTTTTAGATGTGGTTTGTCACAAAGAACAATGTGCATTGTAATTGAGCTAATCAGCCACACTTTGTCTCTGTGAAGATGCCGGTTCAAAAACATGAAGGGGAAATCGGCGAAGAAGGGACGAGATTGGGTCTTTGAGAAGAAGGAGAGGAGGAGAAGACAGGGGCGGTACGTACTAATAACTACACGGTGCTTTAAACTCTTTCAGGACAAATATTTGAACTTATTATCTTGTGCTTAAATATATATTCTCTAAGTAATGTAATATACTCGGGTTTAGATTGAACTGAATCTCCTCTGGTTATCTGTATACTGTAACACCTGCTGACGCCTCTTCTCTCTCTGCTGTGTGTTTGTTGGCCTGCAGGGAGGTTCGAGCCGACACAAAATACACTGCACGTCAGAGAAAACCTCACTTCTAAGTGACTCGTGCAGCTGTGCCTTCATTAGCTCTCGTCTGTACCACCGCACACAATCACCCCTCGAACTGCAGAGTGTTTGGACTCAAACTCCTTAATCCAAGTGAATGAGATGCAACAGTAAAATGCTATTATGGCCAATCATTTTCCACATTTGGTTGAGTGGCTGTTTGTTTCTCACAAATAGTGGGAAGATTGTCCTCTCCATGAAGACACCAAGTACATGGACAGACGTCCGTACTGCTCACAGTGGAGACAGAGTTGGCATTGACGGCGTCAACAATGTCAAAGAATTAAAATAATGTTTTCTAAATTATCAAATGCCACATCTCTGATGAGCCTTTTATTAAAGATCTGCCAATATACTTACTGTTTATTTTTCCAGAATTTAGAAGGAATTGAACTAACGACGTCCATGCATTTGTAAAGGCTGCACACTTTCAGAATCCTATGTTACAAAAGCATACATGTACAAAATGATCTATGCAAACGTGTTGGTTTGCCCCGGACGTAGTGACAGTTCATTACGTTAATGCAGGTTTCTAAAATGGGAGAGTCCATATGTAGAAACAAGATGTTGCTTATGAGGGGAAAAGGGAACTAAATAAATTCTTTCAAATCCAATGACACATTGCTGCTGCAACTATCACTAAATCATTTTGGAAAAACTTATTTTTGTAGACTTGATGGCTTATGCAGATTGTTAATATCATAAAATACCTACTGTATAACATAATGAAGAAATGTTGAGTAGTGAAAAGGTGATTAGAATTTGTGTTTAGCATAAAACCATAAAACATACATTAATGGATGAAAGTCCCACATGGACATATGAAGGCATTTAAAAAAGGAAAACTAAAGGAACTCAACTATATCTTTTTTTTTATGCAGTTGTATAAGCAAATATATTACACACTTCTAAGTGAATTGTATTAAAATCCTCAATTTATTCGGAGGTATTTTGCTACTTCCATAAGTGTGCGTCACGTGCAGCCGACAGAGGTCGCTGTGCGCTCTGGCACACTGGGAGCCACCTGGGCGTTATCTCTGGACCTGCTCAATCGATAATCAAACCCACCAGTGTCACCACTCAGCCAGCCTGCTCCAGCTGGACGCTTCTAGTCAGTCTAGCTTCGACAATTACGGACTGACTTTAACGGAACAAAAATAAACTTACAGAGAAGAGGTTCGCTTCAAAAGGCAGATCAATTAGTGCGGATTGAGGAGGAAGTTGAAGGTGTGTAATGGGTTAACGGCGGAAGGCCTCGCCTCACCTTTAGTGCGCGTCACCCGGCTTCGTGAAGTGGTCCCACCAGCCAAACCAAAGTGGTAAAATCACCTCTCTCCGCCGCCAGACGCGCACCTTCGCCTCGGTCGCTCTCGCTTCATCCTGTCGGTCTCCGCCCCGCCGCTCCATCACCACGCACGCACGCACGCACGCACCCAGAAGACATCGGGAACTGAAGGAATAAGAGTGATTTACCGGAACCATGAAGGACCGTATGCAAGAACTTAACCATGTAAGTTACAGTTTGATTCCTGTTAATGTTCAGCATTCGCCTACTCTGTGAATAGCCGCTTTTTTGAAGACGTTTTTATTTGACATTAAAGATGTCTTCAGACGGCACTCAGCCACAGAGCTGGGCGCGCTGATTGAGCAACAGTTGGGACTCTCGGGGGTGTGTTTGAGGCTAAAATGTTGTTTTATTACAAGCAACCATCGCGTATTACTGTCGCGCATTACTGTGTGGCTGAAGCAGGTTAAAGCCCAGCTGAGATGAATGATTCAGGTGTTAAATCAAAGTAAAATTCATTATCTCTCCATTCTCCAGGCGAAAAATCACTTTGACCTGTCTGTTTATGGCTATTACGTCCCGGGGACTCAAGAGGGAGATCATAGGATCAGACATTCTGTACTTAATGATATTTAATCTCGATAGGGTCGTTAATTTAATATGCGATTTTTATAATTAGCATTTTATTGTCTATTCAGAATTTAAAGTTCACCAGAAAGGGTTAGATTGCAACTTGTGTAACCTGTGTGGCAATATATTACCAGCGAATTCATTATTGTGTGTGTGTGTGTGTGTGTGTGTGTGTGTGGGTGTGTGGGGTTTGATCGATACGGCCAATATGGGTGTGTGATTTTAAAATGGTAAATTGGTCCCAGCTCGCCCATTTCACCTGATGTTTGCTCTGCGCGTCACAGACGCTGTCATCCTAAAATAACCATTAACCACCAACAAGCACCATGTTTTGTCTTTTCCTAACGTTTCTATTGCAGTTCATAGAGCTATATGCAGAGAGCCGGGTGTTGTAATCTGAAATTAATTTACCATTTAATCTCCGCAATTCAACCCTCAATGTCTTCATCCTCTAGTCTAATCACGCAAATACAGCTTTGAAATCTTTTGGATTCTACGTTTTGACTAAACTCCTCCATAGAAATGCTGCTTGATGTAGTGTGTGTGTGTGTGCGTGTGCGTGTGTTAAAGTGGCCATTGTTAGATCTGTATAATTGACAGTTAAACTGAGGAGGGGGGCAGTTTATGACTCCTCAGTTTTTCGATAAGATCTATCTATGAATTGGCCTCAAGGGAGACAACCCAGGCCTGTCAAGTGTGTGTGTGTGTGTGTGTGTGTGTGTTTGAGAAAGTGTCTTCAGCCTGCCACACTAAATCTTCCTCATCAGCTTCAGAGAGAAACAAATATCCAACCTACCGTTCGGGAACGACAGAGCTGTAATGTCAGCTGCTGATTCCGTTTTATTTTATTATTTTTGATCAAATCTTCTGAGAAATGGCAACAGGAGCGTCCACAGCCAGACCAATTTTAGGCAATCCAGACCAAATAAAATAGAAGTAAATTGCATGTCACAGACTGTTATTTCCCATCAGCACTAGATTGATATTGTTTTGTATTTGCAGCCTGGAGTTAATGCAGCTTCTTGAGTCTCATGCAGATGGCTCAGTGGGTCTGGACAGCACATTACAACAGCACAGTGTTGGATACATGTGTGATTGTATAAAAGCTCTACACAAGGGTACAATAGTCGAGGCCTGCAACTAAATATTACTTTCACATATGTCTTCCTTTTTACATAGAACTCAGAGAGCTGAGCTCTATGGATTCTGTGTCTTTGTGTGCTTTTGCAGAGTCACACTGCTAGTTTACTCACCCATGTGCTTTTGTGTCATTTTGGTAGGAAACTGAGTTTTGCTCATATTCGTGTGAGGGTGCAGGTTGTGCTCCAACATTGCCCATATGCCCATGAAGCTACTTTATGAGCTCATGAGCTTGCTGCCTGATAACTGTCAGTCTCTATAGCCTAACTAAAATGCTCATGCAGCCTCGTCCCATCACTCCCAGTTGGCTAAGCAGTGATTTGGTGACAGATGGCGCTGATAAGATGTTGTCAGCCGTCTTCAAGCTCTGAAACCTAAGGGGGAACATAATGATGAGGTTATCGGAGATTTTACACGTCACAGGAACCATTTTCAATCAAATGGGATTTCTTTATCTCGTTCTTTTTCCTGACGTTTTATCAGCTCTGTCTTTTTTTTCTCTTCCGTCTTGTCGTTTGATTGACCGTATCTGCCTCTTTTCCCATCTCCATCTCTTTTTAATAATAAGGCTCTGTTTTCTTTCTTCCTCTCGGGGAGTCGAGTTCCTCCGTTATTGCTCTTTGCTCTTTTCCTGTCAGTGATAGATTTATCAGATGGCTTCCTGTCTTCCCCTTTACTTTCCTTTCTCCCCTTTCTCTCCTCTGTGCAGCCTTGTTGGTCAGTGTTCGAGTTGGTTCAGGCAGAACGATTTGACCTCGTGACATATAATTCATTAAACTACACTATTTATGAGACCAAGATGATGCATGACTGATGAGGTTTTTGGCTTGACAGATACAATAAACGTTATCCTCCATAGCAATGCTGCTTGATATTGTGTGTGTGTGTGTGTGTGTGTGTGTGTGTGTGTGTGTGTGTGTGTGTGTTGGAGGTAGTCACTGCCACTGCCTGTTTGGTGTTGGAGTGACACATTAACTAATAGGATGGATGTGGAGCACCGACTCAAAAGCTCTGTGTGACTTTGACTCTTGTTTCTTTTTATCCATCTCCACTTTATTCCACGTCCTCACCTGGTTTTCTTCTGTCCTTGACCTGATCTTGACTGTTGACACTTTGTCAGTGACACAAACGGCAGTGCTGGAAAAAAAAACCGTGTTGGTTGCTGTTGAATCGAACACTGATCCAAGCGGGTCAGAGGTTTTGTTTGTCCTCGTTCAAAGCTTCAAGCCTCTGAAACCAGAAGCTTTCTGGCTGTGCTCCACAGATGAGACTTTATCCTTAAGATCAGAGGTGGAGAGAATCATTACCCTACGTTTCTTTCATTGCCCTATGTTCTCGCTAAACCGTAAGAAAGGCACAGGCATACACACATTATTCATCAAGAGGCTGCATAACTGTATTAACGAGCCATGAAATGAGTGTGACCAATCTGGCATCTCACCAGGGATTTGTCTGTCTTTGCAAATTAGGTGATAATTTCAGTGAGATCCAATATCTGTTTGCTGCTAATAGTTATTGCTGTGCACCACGCTGTTGATGTACAGTAAAGCATAAAATACGGGCTCGTATTTTCTTTCTTCTAACTTTGAGATTTCCTTCAAATCAGTGTCTGCTGATGGGTTTTGTCCAGTTGCTTGTTCTTGTGTTTCTCATAAAGAGCATCAGCTAACTGAAATCCTGATTAATAAATAAAGATTCTGTAATCAAACGTTCCCCATCCGCTGTGGGAGAATTAGCTTTGGGTCATCTGTTACCGCTGATGAAATTGAATTTGTAATGTGCAGACCTCCTCTTCTACATCTTCTAATCGATAGCAGCAGAGTGGTTCTTTAGCAGTGCAGATAACGGCTTTTATCACCGATACTTGTTGGAGATTAAGGATATGAACTGTAACGGACATCATCTGGCTCTAAGTAGCTCTGTCCGTCTGTTGGGTGATAATCTTTCATAATAATATGCTTAATCTTGCCAATGTGAGGCTGAACAGGCAGTTTTAACGAACACGTCTTCCAAAGTAATCAACAAAATATTATTTGCCATCAGTTGCACCCCTGTCTGTTCTGGCTGAAAACATGTTGAACACAAACACGGTGGTTCCATAATCTTTAAATTTTAATGTTATGACTATATTATCTGTCCGGAGAATTGTTTTGTTGGTGTGGTTTACATTCTGCCTGATGCCAATTTAAAAAAGTGCACTTCAGTAATGTACTACTGTTTCTGTTTTTTTGTTTGTTTTGGGGCTACAACACTGTATTGTGTTGTGCAACCCTGTGTTACATGATGACAATGAACGATCGGTGAGTCCTTAAAAGCATTCCATTTTGACCGCGGTTCGACCTTCTATTGACCCATTGAACATTATTCCTCCATAGCTGACAACTAGTCGCACTATTTCCCGCTCACTTCCTGAAGCACAAGAATCAGGGTTTCTGTAGCTGTTTGCTGAAACAATTTTATTTTTCCGAGGACAGTTCTCTTCTCAATGTCAAATAGTAGCGCTAAAACATTTAGTTGATTAATCGATTAGTCTATTGACAGACTGTTATTCAACAGCGACTTTGATGATTGATTATTTTTTTAAAGCAGTTTTCAAGCAAACAATTCCCCAGTTCCACCTTCTGAAATGAGAGGATTTTTTACCTTCGTCTGCCGTAGAAAGTTAATATATTGAATTCATTTTCTGACATTTTAAAGAAAATATTAATCAAGAAAACGACTCGACAATGAAAATAATGTTTAGGTTTTTTAGTTGTGTATCTCTGTCTCTTTCCACCTTTTTGTTTTCTGATATTTCTCTTAGATTTACTTTTTGTCCTGCGGCTCTGTCGTCTCTCCCTCTTGCTGCCGGGAGTCTTGTTTTCTACACCTCCTGCCAATCTTTCACATCCCTCTCTCTCTCTATTACATTTCCCACATATCTACAATATAATTGCGTTAATGCCACACTGGTGCTGTCATAATCCTTCATGGTCAGCGAGGCACTCTGAATATACCCCACAGGGTATATTAAATAATATGAGAAGGGATCGGGGTGGGAAAAGCCTAAGTGGTGACAGCACATCTCTTTTCCCTGCCTGTGATCTGTCATTAATGTTCAACTGAAGCTCTGACATTTTCTCACCCACTCCTGCAAGGCTGAACACTGAGCGACCACCCGCAACGCCTACACACATGCCCGAGCCAGAATTGTTTGTGTATGAACATCCTCAACAGCATGTAATTTATGTATTAATATCCAAACCCATTGGCCAATTACCAGCTAACGAGCCAAAATAGAAGTAAACACCCACCATTCAGTCTGAAAGGTCAGTCATATAATCTATAATCCCTGCAGCAGAAAGAGTTGAAAACTGGCAGCGGCAGGCATTTAAATTCTGGCCTGAAATTGATTATCATTGATTATCATTGATTTGTTGAAAGACGCACTAATATCGCATTATAAGTCATTATTTAACCTTTTTATAGCGTGGTAGTTTGTAAATTGGTGTTTGAATGCTGGTATTACTTTGATGATTTCACTGATAAAGGTCAGAAAGATGTGAGGGAGGCAGAGGTCAGAGGTCAGACAGGGATGAAAGGCAGAGGAAGGAGGGAGCAAGAGCAAAAAGAGGGATACAATGTGGATTAAGATGAACTGATGAAGAAAAGATTGCATGATGAAGTTTGTTTGTCATTCCAACCATATCCGCTAAAATTACGCAGCAGAAAAAGATGTTTCTCTCAGGACCAGGTAAGAAGACAGACACGACATAAATACATCAGTGTGGTTGGATAAATGACTGTTGACGTGGTCTTGAGGAGGGATAATGAGACGTTTAAGAAGAGAAGTGAAGGCGTGAGAAGGGAGAGCGAGACAAAGGTAACTGAGTCCATGTTGTGTGGGCCAGCTGCTGTAATGATTCTGAAGTGAAGTCTGGAGGAAGGAGGGTGAGAGAGGAGGAGGCGAGAGAATGACGGACAGGGAGAATGACAAAGGAAGATGATTAAAGGGGGAGGACGTTGAGGAGGATTGTTACGAAAAAGGAAATTGTTTGCACATGCAAACACTCTGACTCTGTGCTGCTGCGATGGCAGCACTTCATCTCTTCTCCCACCCACATTCTTCTTCTCCGTGTAACTGCTGAACTCCACTCGCTGCACCCTGTTAACCTCGGCCAGACACTAGATGTATGTTTATTGTACAAAAAGAAAAAAATCCCATACAAAAAGTGACGATTAAAGCTCTGTAACCGTTGTCAATGGAGATTCACAATAAAAGGATACTTTGAGGGATTAAATCCCAAATCTGCAACTCTGATAACCAGACTATTGCCATTTTTGTATTTCTTAATTTTGCAGTCTGACATTGTGTTCTTGTTTGCCATTTTCTGTGCAGGACTATGTTTTGTTTGCTTTTGCCACAACAAATCAGTAAATCAGTGAGTAAAGTAGCCGCCCTGTTGTAATTTAAATTTGTCATGGAAGCTAAAAGATACCGCCATAAAACTTCCCCATTGATTACTTATACGAAGACAAATTGTTCTGAACATTTGCATAAAGCCAGGGCAAATTCGTATTTCATTTAGTTGACCTACTAGTTGGAGTCAAAGGTTTTTGCAGAGGATATCTCTTTTTATAAATCATAAATACTGTCAACAGCCGTGACAAAAAACATTTAGGCTGATTTTAGGCCTCTAAAGATATGTATTGTAATGTTCCAAACATGTTGAAGACACTTCAGGTGAATAGGGTAAAACAAATTAACTAACATGCATCACCATGAAACTTCCGACGGTCATTATTTTTCTGTATTTTTCTGAAATTTCTAAAATGTTTAAACTTGCAAATCAAGCATTGTCTAATGTTAACTTTTAGTGAATTTAGGAGAAATCTACAATTTCAAATGGACAAAGTAGTAAAATCAACACCTAAATGTGTATTTATAATGTATCTTTCCATTCATCTGAAAGACGACGTTATGGATGCAAAATAGCCCAAACTCTCAAAATGAATCAGTGCATGAAAAACAATGTTTTTGCTTCGGGTGTCCTGCCTTAATGCCACCCACAAAAATCTGATCGAGGTGACTGTTTTTCCAACGGGGAAATGGCAGTCAATGAGCATGACACCAGATTTATTTTAATAGCTGGAAAATTCACCCAAAAATCAATTACGGCAGGTGGAAATTGATGTCAGTACTCCGGGGGGCATAAATGTGTACAGAAAACAATGGAGCTTGTTTGAAAAGTTCTGCAACACATACATATGTATCTTATATTAAAACAAAAAGTATTGCTCTGTATTTATATTAGCAAGTTATCCACAGGAGTGCATTGATCAGCTACAGTGCAGGCTATTTTCTTTCCAGCTGATTACATCTGCAAACATTCACACCGGCCATCTGTGTAAGCCCTGAAACCAAGATGGGGACTTGTTCATTTCCTTTAAAGATTGCCCCCCCCCCCCCCCCCCCCCCCCCCCCCCCTCCCCCGGTGCTGTTATCAGCGAGGGGTAATGTGAAATCAACAGACTGAGTTTTACATTGGGCTGGCTCAATCTATCACTTCCTGTTGGCATCCACGCTGCTCCCTGGTTGTGTAATTATCCTGTCTCAATAGCCCTCGCTGTGTCCTCTTCCATCAGTTTGGTCAGCCGACCAGCCAGGCAATCAGTCGGCTATAGACCAGTAAGTTTATTGGTGGTTTTACTGTGTCAGCATCAGCTTTGTGCCACCAATGCTCCTTTTGATTGTTATGAGCTGAATCCTACAGCTTTTATTTTATTTAGATTTTGTTGAATGAATATACACATGATCATTGTTTGGTTTTTCTGCCGACCTATGAATTAAATTCAACCCTTTCCCTCGTATTAAAGTCACTTCGGATCGAGCATCAACTTCATGCCTGAAGGTACAATGTGTAAGATGTGGAGGAGGGCAGGCGGTGTCTCAGTTAGCGGTTAGCTTTAGCGGCTTGCATTCAGCCAGCACAAACCCAGGCCCCAGGAGTCAAAGTGGGCTGGTGGAGCGCTGGGTCTAACCTGTAACGGCAGCAACAGAAAGTTGGGGCAGTCCCCCGGGGTCAGACCCCCAGTGCTGGAGTTTACGCCGGCTGATTGCGAGTTGCTAAGGTAAACTATAGGCCAACGCCACACATGAAGATTATAAGAAAGCAGTGTTTTTTGGAATTGTGAATATTCTAGCCCCGCTGTCGGTTAATAATAATTGATAGTTTTTTGTTGTTTTTTATAACCGATGACTGTAAAATTAGTTTGTTTTGGACCCAGTAGTCGAGGTGAAATGCTGCCCCCAATTTGTTTGGAGCGTGTGACCAGATCTTACACATTGCACCTTTTTAAATTTAAAGTGAAAATACAATTTTCTGTGTGACATTACTGCCAGCTGGTCCTGCATGTATAGACTGTATGGACTCTATAGATTGCTCAGTCTGTTAGTGAATGGCCTTAGGGCTTGAGCATAGGAGCGTGTGTGTGTGTGCTGTTGAATATCTAGTTTTGTGAGGATGAGGATTGTGTTTGGACATTTTTAAGTGAGGAAGCAGACCAGTCTTTACTTCGTAAAAGAGCTGTTTGAGATTAAGACTTGGTTTTAGAAAAAAGGGCTAACTATAATGCATTCTGTAGCTACTAATGTGAACCTGATTCTTGGTTCATCCAAATTACAAAATAATGTTCTTGCATACTTTTTAATAGTTTTGTGATATCTAAGTCATCCCACTAGTGGAGGTTAGTTGAAATGTGTTTGTCCTGGTCAAAGCACAGGAGAATTACACTTTGAAAAAATAAATGAAACCGTGACGTGTCTTTCCGGAAACAATTACTCTGGATAATGGCTACATACTGCTAGAGGTAAGTGAGAAATGAGAATGTGTGTTGTAATTTTGTTGAACTGTCCCTTTAAGGTTGGAATCACGGTTATGCTAATGCTACTTTCACGGGTGGCAGAGATGGGAAAGTTCCCTTGACTTGATTGACATTATCTGAAAATTCAAGTTGTATGATGGTTGCATGCATTGGATATAAATGAAAATGTGGGGGTAAGTATTTTAAATGACATACTGTGGTTGATGTGAGGCCTTATTTGTTTCTCAGAGAGAGAGAGAGAGAGAGAGAGAATCTGAGTCGTATTTCCGACATTGATATATATATTATTCTTATATACAGTATAACAATAAACGTGTGTGCTTTGCAAATGAAGCACAAAAAAGTCTACGATTCAGTTTTCATTGTGCGTCTCTACTGTAGGAGATACGAATAAAAGATCAAATGTTCAAGTGTGTGGGAGTGAACACACATCCATAATGAATGCTACCTTGCGGTATTATGATAATAAATCTGGTTATGCTCTCAGTATTCCTCTGTGCAGCTGACACAGATTTGTATGAGTCATTTCTAATGGGACTGCAGGAAGCTGCTTGAATTGGCTGTAATACAAAGATACAGGAAACCGGTCTGCTTTTTGCTCAAAAGGACAATAAAGTACTGCCCACACAGGTTTATATCTCCACTTGAACTGTCTGTCACTGCTCTTCTCTCTCTTGCTCTGAGATAAAACCGCGAAAAGGGTCTGAATACTTACTTACACATCGATACACTCTGTGTCTCTATGTCGTCTTACATACAATTACTCTTTCGCAGCTTTCAATAATTGCTGTGGTGCCCTGTTTCTCCCACTCTTTTCTCTGTGCTGACAGCTGTGATTTTGCAGCCTGCACACGAGATGTCTTTTTATCCCTCGCTCCCTCGCCGGTGAACTATATTTCCTGCTCCTCCTGTTTACAATGGATGTCCAGGCACTGCCTTTTGTCTGTATGGAGCGACTCCCTGCTGGCACGGTGCCTAAAACGACTCTGTAATCTAATAAACGGCATAATCGGGCCGCTACTCCTGCCGGGGTGTTTCACACGAGTGTGAGCCCCAGAGGCAGGGTGAATTGAAGGATTATGGGCTAATGGGGACCGTCTTGTATAGGCCCTGATCTCTCTGTGTGATAACCGTCTGTTGTACTCTATATTATCAGTGTGTCAGCTGTTGTGTGCATGCATGTTTGCAAGTCTGGATCAGAGCATCTGCTGTGTGTGGATGGCAAAGTCAAAGTCTGTAGGCTGAGTCAAGAGTGGCAGCACTGAAGTCCTCTCCCAGCGTCTATGTGGCTCAGCAGGAGCTTCAGATCTGGGTGTGAGGTGGAACTTTGGGGTACACAGGCTTAGTCCTCTCCCCTCCCGACCACTCAAAGAAAAGAAACACACCAACGCTCGTCCCTCGCTGCAGGAGATGCAGTATCTCTCTGTGGAGGTGGAGCACATTGCTCGTGCTTTCGAATCTTATTCTGATTCCCTGCTTGTCGTCGTCCTCCTCGGCCTCCTGCTGCTGTCGCCTCTTTTCTCTCTGCTTCTGATGGTCTGCAGCTCCCCAAATGCACCTCATTGCCATACCAACACCTTTTTTCTATTAATAAAGAGTTTTGCACCACACCAAGAATATGACACCCACCATACTGACTGTTGTCATGACAGTTGAGCACAATAGAGAGAAACTCGCAGATTGGGAGTCCTGAGGCAGTTCTTTTTGGACAGAATCATTGTATCTTCAAAATGTTGAGTTAGGAGTAAAACCATGAGAGCATCAGTTTTTGTTGGATTAAATATAGTTTGAGTGGGTTTAGATAATATTAGCGTGATCACAGTGGCGCTGCATTCCTCTCACTTGTAGTTTCGTGCCAATTGCCTCGCTATCTCTCGCTGAAGTCCTCAGACTTTTCTTCTCAAAAACAGGTTCCTCTCCTACTGGTTTTTCTCCCCATTTCCCTACACGTCTTCCCTGCCTCCACCTCTATATTGACACATCACATGTTAACTATCCACAGAATGGATTTGTGTTTGAGATGACAGGAAAAGGTACATAAGCCCCCATCTATAATTGCTCAGTAAACACCAGATATACTGTATGCAAATACAGTTTAAAGGCATCTTACACAAACTTTATCTTTTTGTGATGCACAATTGAGGAACGATTGTATAGTTTATTTAGGATTGTCGTAAGTTAGATTTGTGTTGGTGAGATATTTTGATTTGCTCCAATTTATATAGAAAACTTTAGTTCCTCACAGAGACTTGGTTATTTCTGGATGTTCAAAAAGAAATGGATCTTTTTCCTCTCATAAACCGTTTTGATGATAGGATGCTTAAAAAACAGATTCTCAAAGACTGGAAAGCAACAGCACTTTGTTTCCAAATATGGTTGCATAGATGAAAATAAATAGGGCTCTCCTTGACCAAAGAAATTCTAAGTCGATTAACATGTACAATTTTGGCAACTAATCAATTAGTTAATTTAATCGCCAGAGCTGTAAAACTGAGTTTCTTTACAAAGAATCGCACAAAAGCACAACTTTAAATCTTGTGTTACCGGAGATGTGCTCAGGAAGTAATTCAGCATGAAAAAGCATAAAAAATTACTAATCGCCTGAAGAGATCTTAGTCGACTAAGACCAAAACGACCTATTAGTCCACTAATAGACTACTTGTTTTCATAACTTGAAATGTCATCATTCTGGCCTTGCTCTTTTAGTTTTTTTAATTTTTTTTGTAATGCTGCTTTGTGATTATTTAGGTCTCGGTGGATTCTGTTTTTGTTGATTTGACAATACATGAAACAACAAAATAAAAAGAATATCCAAACTCTCCACAGAGCCTCAGCAGAACCACACAGACAGACTTAGTGGCCTTTGTCATCAGCACAGCCGTAGATATCAGTAGACTGTAGTTTAGCATGTCACTGATATATAGATTTCATCATCATTGCCGTATTAAACAGTTAAAGGATTCAATTGTTAAATACATGGCAGCCAATTCCTGTGACTGAAAAGCGCTCTCCCAACTTACTGTATTTGAAAAAAGTTTCTCCAGCTTCTTGCTCTGCTAATGCACATTAGTGTCTTTGTCCGGACGAACCCGGCCGACTGCCTGCACTTGTGTATGACACAATATCTTGATAGAACTCTGCGATTTTAAAATATTAAGTGGACCTAATGTCAAGCCTGAAGGGATTTTTGCTTTTGGGCTAGTGAGAATCTTTTAAAGAACATTTAGAATTGGGAGGTTTGGGGATCGCTGGAGATCGTAGGGTGCCTGTTGTTGAAAAGGAGAAATAAATAAAATCCTATCTTTGATACACAACGAGGAAAGCCTGTTATATGAATTGTATGAGATTCTGTAGTTACAAATACATTCTTAGATGAGAATAAGATGAAAACTACACTCCTTCACAGCGGTGATATGGATCTCATAGGCCGCTAATGGGGAAGTGAATTAGTTTGACAGAGGCTAGATGAATGAGATGACGCCACAGGAGAGCCCTGCTGATGTCGTGTAATGGTTGATATGTGATTAGAAATGCACATATTTCAGAATGAATGATTGGCTAGAAAGTTTGAGAAATTCTAACTTTTTCAGATGAACCAGTTGAAGTGTTGTGGTTTACATTTCCTAGGTGGGAAACTATCTTTTTGACTTTGTAAATCCATTTTAATTTTGCTGTAGTTTGAGTTACAAATTGAAAAGCTACATATTTGTTTCTAACCTTTTACAAATTACAATAAGTGCGTTATTAGCTGAACAATTTCAGACCTTGCTGATGTAAATGCACCATTT
This sequence comes from Anarrhichthys ocellatus, assembly GCF_004355925.1. Lineage (NCBI taxonomy): Eukaryota > Metazoa > Chordata > Actinopteri > Perciformes > Anarhichadidae > Anarrhichthys > Anarrhichthys ocellatus. The sequence continues at coordinate 881,796 of NW_022280054.1, read as the reverse complement.
TGCCACAGCAGAAAACACTGCAAACTAACTTTTACTCCTTGTATTCAAAGACTTGTAGCCATTTTAATAGTGAAAGCAGATTCCACTCTTGTGCTTTTTCTTTGATACTGAGATATCCTCTTGCTTGTATTTATTAGTATTGTGCATTGAATAGTTGGACATTTGGGGATATACAGTATGTACTTTCTTGCAGAAACTGTTTCCTGGAACATAACTCTCAGTAAAACCACAACATGTGGTTTCATCCAACACTTTGGTTTTGTTCAGAATACACAAATGAGATATAAAGTGTAAATTTAGTGAGCTTTACAGGCGCTGGTCGGTGGATTATGCTACCATTGGACATCGCCAGGCAAGCTGTTTGCCCATATTTCCCGTCTTTAGCCAAGTTAACGATCTCTTAGCTGTAGCTACATACAGAAAGATAGTTATTGATTTTCTCATCTAATAATCTGCAAAAAAGCAAATAAGAGTATATCCCAAATATTCCTTTGGGATAGCTGAAACACTAGTATGTATCTGTACATGCTGGTGTAAGAGGTTGCAGGCTGGAGTGTGTAAAAGTAAAGGTTTTCTCTGCCCCCCGGGTACTAATTCAATAATAACTTGCTAATCACTCGACCTGTGGTTCTGATTACAAGTGTGATTAAGTGCTCCTTGTGAGGCGAGTATTAATACTGTTCTATTTAACCTTGAATTATGCATTACATGGTGCAGTCGTGACCAGTGTTGCAGTCGAACAAATACATCTTACATTTTACATTGAAGTTGTCATGTTCATTTATTGATCTTCCAGCTGTTTGTAATCATTCTTATTGTATGTGTGTTTGTCCAGGGGAAGGAGACGACAGAGGAGGAGGATGAAGTTGCTGTGGGGATTGACAAAGGCTTCATGGATGAATTCTTTGAACAGGTTTGATTCTCTCACTGTCCTCATCTTTCCACCTTCTTTCTCTCTCGCTATCTCTCCTCTCTCCCTCTGTCCATAGGATATTATTTGCTTTCACACGTTTAACAAATTGATAGTTGTCTAATAACTTTCCCTTATCAATTAAAGTCCAGGTCATACTACAATCTGCCGAGGTATCCTTTGTCTCCTGATACTAAATCTAATTGTGTTGGTTTATCAGAGCTCTGTAATATATCTCTTCTCAGTGGAGCATTTATATGAATTATTGCTTTTGATGTTGTTGCCGGTGTGGCACAGATCATCATGTGTATATTCATTTCAGCCATTATTGATTCAAAAACACAGCTATTTTATTTATTGGTTTATTTGAACGGGACAGTGCACATTAATAAAAACATTTCTGCAAATGTGCCACAACTGTGCTCTTCTTGTCCAGCTCTGAATAACAACATTGTTCAGTTCACTTATTTATTTCCCGTCCCTCCTCTTGTGCATGACAGATACTGTATGCACCTAGCCTGCATCTATGCACGCATTTGGGAGTGTATTGCCCTGTACACGCTGTGGACATATGCTGGGAGCAAACTGAACATCGTCATGGCTCTCAGAGGGGGGGG
>NW_022280054.1:874154-880169 GCF_004355925.1 Anarrhichthys ocellatus | reverse complement strand
GGGAAGGGGGGGGGGGGGGGGGGGGGGGGGGGGGGGGGGGGGGGGGGTGTCCATTTTGTATGTGCTGCTACATACTGAACCTCTCTCACAGTGAGTGGTTTAGAAAGCAGGATAATTCAGCTCAAATAAGAGCTGAGGGAGACTTCTTCTATAGACGTATATGTATGTATATACATATATATACAGTATACATCTATATATATATATTTTTTAAATATTTATTATTTATTATGATCATATGTCATGTTGTATTTCTTCCTCTCTCACTGCTGTATTTGTTATATTTTATCAGGCTTCTAGTTTTAGTACGTTTGTGTCTTTGAAGTATTTTTTATCACCATTGCGAATGCTGCTACAAAGGTAGGTCCAGTGAGGTTGAATGCCGCATTTGTGATTTATGAAAGAGGTCTGACAATCAGCACTTTGATATGAGTTTTCAAAGCAACGTGAGACCACAAACGCATCACCAAGAGAATCATATGTGACTGAGCTGCAGGTGCATCAATCAAAAACCCTATGTAGATATTTAATATATCGAGGACAACGGTCACACAGAACACGTGGGAAATGCAGACAAACGGCATCAACAAGGAGAAGCAGCCATCGCATATTGTAACCAATCAACAGGCATATATATGATTGACGCACTCATTGCTGCTTCCATGCAGCTATAACTGCCGCCTGCTTCTCAGAGGTCCAACTTCGTCCACCTCCCCTTCCACCGCCTCCTTCTGCATTAGCATTTAGATTTCTCCATTCAGTTACGAGTTCTTGTAAATTGAAGTGTCTGCGCCTCACACTCTGCTCGGTGTTTGTGAGCTTATAGAGGGACGCCTGGATCACACTTATGCAGATCACGGCAAAACACAACGCTAAACCAAAATGTGCCCCATTATTGTGATAAATGGTTAACACTTAGAATGAGTATCCTATGACCCACCTTGATAGAAACATGTTCTATGGTGTCCTATCCATTACTTATCCTGCTCATAGTTGTGGAAGCAAGACAAACAGAGCAGCCCGAATGTCCTTATCCAAATAAGTTGCACTCCAGTGTGGCTGGGAGAGTGATCCCTTCAATGTGTGCTTGATCTTACTTGTCTCCTCCCAGTTGGTCATGCCTTGAAAGCCTCCAAAGGGAGATGACCAGAAAGCATACTATAGGTGCCCAAACTACCCGAACAGGCTCCTTTCAATGTTAACAGAATCAATCACACAGAGTGCAACATAAAATCCGATTGCTAAGCCCCGAGGAATGCATTTAAAGGTCCAGTGTGTAGTATTTAGTACATTGATCCACAAATGCGCAATAGATCGCACATGTGTGGTGGTAGAACCTGCCTGGACTTGTCCGTGTGCTCACAACAAATTGACGGTCTGCAGACGTCCGCACAGAGCCTATGTGTACACCCTCTGATGACAATATTTACATTACATGGACCCTCGCATACTAGTGGAAAGTATAAGTTTTGCTTTAAAGGTCTTCATCTTGACAGCATCACGCTGAGCTGCTGAGCTGCAAACTGCTTCATGCTAGATCAGAGGTCAAAGTCTAAGAGAACCAAATGGACAACATCATCTACAAATGGAGGACATTCTCCAGGCCTTGGCTGCAACTTCATGTTTTGTCTGTTAATATCAGAAAAGTAGAGATGACAAATTACATCCTTGACAAGTTGTACGTGCCTGACTTCATGTTAAAATGCAAACATTAAACTCTCTGAGTGTATAGGAACAAATATCTGCCAGCTTCCCCTGCAACATATTTTAGTAACCGACTAATCCAGATCTAAAAAAACACTACTTTTCATTTCCTTTTTTTTAATGTACAGTATAACAAGAAGTACGTCTGACTAACTCTCCTGAGTTTCAGGTCTGACAATCATCACGTGGTTTAACTACAAAATGACTGGGTGCATTAATTACAACATTAGTTAAAGCTTTCAATAGTGGAGAGACCACTGCTGCCTTCTGGCCTTTACTCACACCATAAACATGACCCTCAGTCTGGATATTGATTTTATAATTTGTTTGTGCAAGCGTGCATATGGGTGTGTATTTAAGTATGTGTGTTTAAGTGGATGTAATTGCCTATATTGCAATCATAGGATAATGCTGCATTTGATCATTTTCAAAAACTTTAATGAGCAAAAACAATATTCTGGTATACACAGATACAAACACAACCATCTTCATGATTGAGTTTAAAAACTATAGTTTTCTAGAGTGGTTGTATCGCCACAGATGGTAGCAATAATGAAGTCTCTACTTTTCAGCCATGTCGTTCAGCAGCAGGTAGGACATCTGACATGGGCTGTTTACTGCAACACCTTGTGGCCTTCAGTCTGTAAGAACGAATCTGTACCATATGTTGACTTCACAGCTTTTTCAGAAGTCTGTGCATGCATGTGTCTGCAGTAGTGATGCTAAGTTGAGGCTGCAATCGTTATGCAGTCATAAATTAAGCTGCAATGAGGAGGGCGTTAAAGTATTTATTGCGTGTCAGCAACTAAAATGTTAGATATAAAATGTATATTATGTTAAAAACTAATACAAGATTGAAACCTGGTATTGCTCTGAAATTGACTGGGATATTTAGCTGAACTGTTTATACTTTAACTTTTATTGTAAAGAATATTACAAATTTGTCCTTTACCCATTGATGATTGTAATAAATAAGGGTACTTTTTATAGATTATTTTACAGCTCGACGTCCACAACAATATGCATGCGCATGTGGCAACGGAAGTGCCGTTCAGCCCCAGCCATCCAGACGAGTTAACAAGCTTTAAACATTGAATTAAAACTGGTAACAGCATCAATATCTGGTTGGTGCATGTTCGGTTGTCACAATCGATATTCCAACAGCAGACTCGAGTTCTACAGGTGTCAGACAAGATTACGACGTACGTCACTATTGTTTACAAACTGCAAAAGGCTCTACAGAGATGTTAGTTACAAAGTCCTTAAAAGAAAGAACATTCAAGCTGTGAGACAAAAGTAAAATGCTTGTAAGAGTTAATGAAAGCCATTAAAAGAATTTCAGCCTTATTTTTATGTATTTGTCATTACTTTGAGATGCATAAAAAATCACCATGACGTCTGTCGGTACTCTCTTTACATCATGTAACAAGGCTCAATTCATGCCTCCACAATCCTTCGCCAGATGATGCAAGAATGAAGTGAGCAATGGCAAGACAGACCCACTGGGGCCTTGAGCCCTCTAATCATTCTCTGTACCAGAATTAGACTCTTACTTTGGTAAAAATTAGATAGCAAAGTAGTGACATTATTAGAGACATTATTCTTTCTGAGCATTTGTAAGATTCCAGCAAATTATTTGCTGGAATCAGGAGTATCAAGTTCAGAAAGAATAGTTATAAAATAGGAGTGTTTGTGTGCTTCTTTATTTGTTTCTGCATGTCTAAAATTGTTTTTTCTCCCACACCAATACAATTTGCCTGATGTCTTATAAGACCTGAGGGATTGACTGTGACTCACTAACTCATGGTCTCTAAACCAAGACAGCTTAAAGTGGTTTCATCTTCTGTTCACTTACCGTCTGTCACTTCCTCCTCCCTGTTCCTGTCTCAATCTTACTTTTTAATTCTCATCTCTCCCCACCTGTTTCTCTTACATGCATTTAACTCTGTACTCGCATCGATGTGTCTTCTGGTCTCTCCCCAGTGGTCTCCCGGAGCCAATTATGTTGTTTTTAAAAACATAGCCAATCAGCAGCTAATTAAAGAGATAATGGGGGGTTAATAACCCAGGCTGAGAGCTCAAGAATATGGATGGAGATACGGATGGAGCGCAGAGGAGTGACGGTCAAATAACTTACGACATATCGTAGAGGAGAATGAAGGGAGAACAGGCTGGCCTGAAGTGTAGTGATCGAGGCTCGATGACAGAATGAGATTAAAGTAGACACTGATGAAGTCACTGACAGATGTGACCTGCTGCCTCGTCATCAGCTGTGCTGCCACTGGCAGGTAACAGCTGGAGGAATGTCAAACCTTTATCTCGGTGCAGATGATTTTTTGACCTCATTAGTTAGTCAGTTCATGTGTCGTTTTTCTGCAGAATATGCATTCGATTTGTTTATTGGTAGGGACCAAGTCAAGTAACTGTTAGGAAGGATTTTGATGGAGATCCAGATGTCTGTTTTCTGTTGTTGGATGTTTTCTAATGGATGCTGATGATCCCGAATATTTTTTTGTAAAATGATGACTTTTGCATACTTCTGGGCTCGGCTCCTTGGTTCCAATTAAGGTATCTCTTAATATACTATATATATTATACTATATATACATATATATATATATATATATATTATTATATATACACAATGACCAAGTTTCCATTCAATGTACTTTTTTGCACATTTTTCATTTGCATTAGAAAAGTTATATGGAAATGGCAAAAATCGATAAAACTCCCGTGCTTTAAGTGTTTTTTGTCTGTGTCGAAAAAAGAGTATGTATAAATAAATGAAGAATAATAATAAAATAGATAATGGAAAAGCCTTTGCCAAATAAATTCTGACGTAGAAAACATTTAACTCCCATTACTGATCTGCTGTTTCTGCTGTGGTCGTATTCTCTGATATTCCCATAACGTATGAATGCTTGTCTACGTCTCCAGACAACATGAAACATGGCCAATACTAGCTGATATGAAGGAACAATTAAAACGTGCCCAATTGAAACTCTTGAAGACCTCTCCATTTTACTCATAGATTGTTTTCTTTTCGGTTTACAAATACTTCTTCTGTTCTGTTTACTGGAGGATTACAGACATGATGCGTAGCCTATACTGCCAACTTCTGACTAAACTATGCAGCTGAGTTTATTTACTCCAAACCAGTTGATGGAAATGCGCCTAATTTGCATTTCTTTTTTGCAACATTTCAAAAGTTTGCTTAAAATTTGTAAAAAAGGAAACGCAGCTAATGATATTTAGGACAACAGTGTACTTCCTATTGCCATCAGTTTGAAGAAGACTCTTTCCTGTTTCTACATGAAAGTGTTCCTGTGCACAAAGTGAGGACCATAAAGACATGGTTCTGTGATTTTGGTGGGAAAAAACATCACCTGACCTCAGCCCCCATCCAACACCTCTAGGATGAGCTTGAACACCGACTGTGAGCCAGCTCTGATCTCTCTGCATCAGCGGTCAACCTCACTAATGTTTCTGTGACTGAGTGGCACAAAAGCTCTTCAGTCAGGCTCCAAAGTCTAATGGAAAGCCTTCCAGTAAGTGTGGAAGCTGTTATAGCAGCAGATTAATGCTCATGGTTTTTAAATGAGATGTTGAACAATCAAATATGGGTGTGATGTTTGGTTATCCACATACGTTTTGCCATGTCGTGTAGCTGCATCATCTTTTGGTGCTTTGTGCAGCTGCAATTTTCCAATGTGCAGCCTCGTCTAAGCCCTGATTCACATATTCACTCCTTCACATCCTGATCTACATCACAGGTTGTAAAGACTCAGGTGAGCGGCGTCTTTTGAGAACTGAGTCATTTTCACAGCACATAGTGATCCATCTCTCCTGCCAGGTGTTGTTGACTAAAATGACTCCCAAAGCATTTGTTAATTTAAATGAAGTGGACATGGCTTTGTTTGTATTCAGTATTAATAGCAGCTGTATTTCGATGAGGATGTATGTGTATGGTAATTTGCTAGATTTTAGTTTGAATACAGCCCTGTTAAGTGTTATTCCACACATCATATGCATAAAAGATTGCTCCAGTGTTTCAAAAAGTCAGAGAAATGATGATGGAGCCCAGATAAAAATGAAAAAAATTAAATATCTGTGTTTTCTTTCACTTGAACCTGCTTCCCTCTGCTTTCGTTCTGCTTGTAATACGATATTGACATCTTTAGTTTGGTTTCTATCAACATCACTCAGGCTAATCACAGGTACTTCCTGCCTCAGCACTGAGGAGATCTAAAGTGCCTTTTGGTCTCTCTCTCTCTCTCTCTCTCTCTCTCTCTCTCTCTCTCTCTCTCT
>NW_022280054.1:868005-874144 GCF_004355925.1 Anarrhichthys ocellatus | reverse complement strand
CTCTCTCTCTCTCTCTCTCTCTCTCTCTCTCTCTCTCTCTCTCTCTCTTTTGACAGGTGGAGGAGATCCGGGGTTTCATCGAGTCTCTGGCAGAGAAAGTTGAGGAGGTGAAAAGGAATCACAGCGCCATCCTCGCGTCACCTAACCCAGATGAGAGTAAGGCTTTGTGTCTTTTTTGGTTCCTCTTGTTGACTCATTATGACCTTTACATTCACTAGAAATATTTTAGACTGGTCTGCAGTATTCGGTCAGTCTTGATTTTACTCTTAGATTATTCTCATGCAGGTTAGACACACAGAGGTTCACAAAGACTGATTTATTTTTATCCAAAAAAAGTTAGGCAGGCTAACACCGACCAATGATGTGGAGTGTGTGAGGCTGCAGTAACCTGTTAAAATATACAGCAGTAAAATGTCCTTGTAACTGTTGAAATCTCCCAGCAGGCGAACATTTTCTGCTGCAGTGCCACGGCTGCTTGATCAGCCATCTTTTGTAGTTTTAAAAAAAGTCTTAATTTACCCAGAATTCATAGCAAATTAGTTCTACTGAGACAGCTTTGTGCAACCGATTAATTTAGACGTCTATCTGAAGTCTGACTATGTGTTACTCAGTCAAAGTCGGAACCCTACCCAGTTGAAAACCTATGAGAGATTTTAGAGCAACATGTTGGACGGCGCTCTCCACCACCATCATCAATACACCGAATGAGTTAATTTCATGCAGAATTTATTCCTTTATTGTGTACTACTACTCAACCAAAGAAGGTTACATTGTCACACTGACCCTTTTGCATACACTTATATTCTACCGCTCTTTAATGATAACACTTTAATAAGGCAGTGACTCAGTGATGTGTAAGAGAAGCTCTTAATGGAACGCAGAAAGGTAATAATTACTGTTATCACCATTACAACTGCTGCAGTGGTAGATTCCACTGAACAAAAAAGAGGAAAATGACTCCATTGTCCATTTTTCTCCACTTTTCTGCTCCCTCTCCTTTTCTCTTTAGTCCTGTCTTTACCTCTTAGCCTGCTGTTAACACCATCTCTCTCTTTCTGTCTCTTCCCGTTACCTATTTCAACCACTCTCCTCTTTACATTTGTTCAGTCCGTGCCACAATCCATCTTTGCTCCTCTCTCTCTACTCCCGCATCTCTGGCCTCTCACACCTCCTCCTCTCTCATTTATGTCAGGGCATCAAGGGGGATGTTACTCGCACTAGTAACACCCCCTATTCCCTTTTCCTCTCCCTGATTCCCACCTTCCCACCTACCTGAAATAGCATCGATCTGCTTGCAGCAGCAGGCATCAGATGAGCCTTTTAACTAGCCATGTTGTGCCGTTGACACACAGAGCGGAGCAGCAACGAGGCGAGCTGCTGCATTTAAGATACGGATTCTTCCACAAGTTGTCTCCTTTGTGATGTAAATCAATGCTCAGTGTGTGTGTGTGTGCCTGATAAATGCACATCAGTAAGCAGCTGATGTAAATGTCAGGGTCGTTCATTACAGAGTTGGGTCAGTGTGTTCTTTACTGTCTGCCTGTTGCATTGTGGCCACTGGGATGATCTGAATACCTTCATCAAGGACACTCCTCTATCTCCTGAGCAGCGTTTAATATTGTGGATGTGTGCAACTCTTCTTATTATAAATCAAATTTGTATATAACTAATTTCCATCAACCAACACGTTTTGTTTGGAAACATAATGCTGCCCAGATTGCGTTTTGTTATCAAGGACACTGGGACACATTGAAATGTTCATATTGAATGCAAGATTGCAATATGTTCACTGTCAATGTTTCTTATTACTTTTCCTGACAACATCCGCTATACTGAGCATGATGAGTTTTTAGGCAATTCAAACTAGAGGAAAAGTCAGGAGGTCTGGATTCATCATCTGGGCACCCCGAATATCTGTACCAAACTCCATGGCAGTCCATCCGATAGTTGTCATAATGTGGCAAAGATTTCCGTGCTTCAGCCTCGTCTGAAGTGTGTCATCAAAACTAATTTCACAATGACATTTTAATGTGAAATCTAATGTGCTTTAAGATCTACAATGACTCATTGTTGCATAGAAAATGTTGCTCATCCAAAAAGCTAGTGTGGTCTTTCATCATTTTTATGAATATTCTGTTTGTTTTATAGCGTTTTCAGTCTTTGCTGGTATTCTTTTTTTGTTCTCCCCTGTGGTGAGAGGAGCCTGTTCTGTTTCTGTTCCTCCCATTAAATCAAACTCCATCTCCTTCCTGTTGGTAGGAGTCTCGTCGTCTGTTCACAAGTATTTTTCTCACCGTAGTTTCTCATCTAAGTACTCCTCTCCTCACTCTTCCTCTGAAAATAGGCGCTGAGACTTTGGGTGTGCGATAATGAGAGTGAGTCTTTCACAACTCAGCGTAACATTGTGCGGTGATAAACCTTCTGTTTCTGTCACGGTTTATCAGTTTCATAATCACATCACATCTCCCCAGCCACCACCCACCTGGCCATCTATCTACACGACCCCGACCTCGCCCCTCTCTCCCTCCCCCTCTGCTGGGGGAGCTCTGAGCTTTTGTGTTCGCTGACTGAGACATTTCCTGTTGATCTCCAGGGGTTAACTCCAGCCCACAGAGCCCATATTAACACACACGCACAAATGCAGCTGCTTCTTCTATGTAATATTACCTTCGCCCCTGCATTACATACTATCCCATATCATGGTTTACTCACTCCCCTAAGTGAAGCATAGCAAATTTCCACCAGGGAATTGCAATATATGTTTTGTGTGTGAGTGTATTTGCTTGTTTTTACTCGCTATTTGTGTGATTGTGGGGGCTGTGCTCAGCATCTGTGTACAGGAGTAGGTTCAATGATGATGATAGATTAGGTAATAGCCAACAGGTCATAATGGGTATTGAACCTGTGTTCCTTCATGAGCAAATTCCTTTAATGCAGGAAGGGAAGACACAAATGCATTTTATATTTAGAAGCATGATTGAATTCACATTGCCCATTAAATAATTGCATTATTTGTTTTGTTTTCTAGTATTGTTTATAGGCGTTGTGCAGTGCTGCTTCACGTTATTTTGATCAATGAGACTGTACTTGATAGATTTCAGAATTAAAGGCGAAAAGTCCTGCAGGAGCATCAGTGGCCTTTAACACCCAACTGTTCCTCAAAGAGTGCGAGGTTGATCTGAAATGAAATACGACGTTTGGAAGTTTGATCTCTTGCAGTCATTGCTCCTCTCTTTAGTTGCAGGCTAGATATTTATCATCATTGTTTTAAATGCTTGTGTAAGCTTGTGTTTATATTGGTTTTATCTTTATCTCCACTCTTACAGAGTCTAATTTTACAAACTACAGGTTGTTATTCATCAGACGAAGCTAAACAATTCACACTTACAATCACACCTACGGCCAGTTTTGGATTCTATAATTGGCATAACGTAATCTGGTTGATGGACCGTTGGAGGAAACCAAACCTGAGCAGTGATCATTGACGATTTATCCCAGTGCAACGAATGTGCCTCCCTGGTCTGTACATTAAAACCATTTGAGACAAGCAGCCTGGATTAATACCTTGCAGTGCTGTTTACACTACTTAGAGGAAGCAAAAATCAATGCAAGACAACCTGAAAACCAGCAGAAGGACTTAAGATTTGTGTTTTCTGTCAGCACTTCTGACTGCAGTGTTACTAGAAAATGAGTCCACAAATTAGTGTAAACCAAGCAACTCATTTGCTTTTGTTTGTCTATTAGTCCATTTTCACTTTGCAGTTATATTCTGGACCTGTAGGAATACAAATCTTTTGTGAATTGGTTATCACTCAAACCAAGTCAAAGATTATAATAAGTTATATGTATTCTGGGTTTTGCTTTGTTGTTGAACTACCACCATTCCAATGAGAAATGTACTTAAACTTCTAGTTTAATAACGTGCAGAAAATGTTGTCTTTGACACTGATAGGAGTTTATTTAACAACATTTCTCAGTCTGTTTTTCCAACCATTTAGTGTTTGCTCCCTCTGACATCTCCAGCCTCCAGTTTCTAAAGAGCATCTTTCCTCTAACTCTTTAAAGTCCTCAACTTGCAGCTCTGGAGATGCTTGTTTTAATTGCAGCCTGCGAGTGTTTCTATTTCTAGTATCAGTTTTTGGCTAAGTGTGCTCCCACCCTGGGAGTGCTGTTTGCCAAAGCTCCACCACCCTCAACCAAAATTTGAAAGTGTTGTGCTGTAAGTTCCCCCAGCTCTCTGTCTTCCCTTTGTTTCTCTTCTACCATCTTGTTTCTCGGTTTCTACCCTTTATCTCTCTTGATTTCTTTAATGTCCGAGCTGATATTACAGCCTTTAAAGACACAGCTTTATCTTGTGGAATAATAATATCTCTCTTAAAGTGAGGTTAATACAATGTGGACGGTCAAAGCTAAGGCTAAGGACACACGTGCACATTTATGCACATAAAAGAGGTCAAAGCTAGTAAAATAAATCAGTTTAACAGCCTTCTGTCCTCTTGACCCCTGAGCCAGCGGTCAGCGAGAGGCGTGAGGCGGTAATGCTCTGATCTAGATTGAAATGTCATGTGTTGAGGGCGGCAGAGGAAGGTTTCAGAGTGACAGCAACACTCACAGTAACCCTGTAATACTGTCTTGGAAGATGTTGCAGGAGACAAAGAGGTTGTCAGACAGGAGGATATGGGGTTGTTAGCAGAGACTTAATCAGATACAACATCCACATCTGCACTTGAGTGGTGCCCTTGCACCTTAGATATTAGCCTGACTGTACTGAAAACATTCCTGATGAATGTGAGTTATCATCTTTACATGGCAAAGTTCCAACACCCGGTACTTTGTTTGACAGCAGATCAAGGTGAATAAGGGAAAGATATTATTTAAACTAAATGATATGTTTATATCAAATACTATTACATAAAAACCCCACTAAGAACATAAAAAAATTCAGAAATTAAACTAATCTCGCAAAATTTGTTAGGATAATAAGGGCTACTTTGAAGTATCGGAGTGTACTTGTTTACTTATTTGTGTGTGTATATATATATATATATATATATATATATATGGATTTTAAACAGTAACAGCAGTCATTAATCGTAGAAAAGCTGTGCAACAACCGGTCAGACTGGAAAGGTTGGGATGAGCAAGTAAGTTGTATCTATTAATGGTTAAACTTTATCTGTGCTGTCAGTTTGTCATTAGGCCTCTCTGAGTTCATCCTGTATTCCTGCCAGTAAGGCAAAGATCAGCAATGTTTGAGGGATGAGCTCACATTCAGTCTCTCTGGAACATTTGACAACTGGACTCTAGACGATCTATAAGTGGCGCAAACACACAAAGGACAGGTGATATATTTACAGAGCGAGCAGAGAGATGGAGAAAAAGATAAATAGCTGCAAGTTAGCAGTTAAAGTGGCAGCAATTGACCCTGAGTTAGAGCGGAGGAAACAGAAGTGGCTTGGTGTCTTGTTAGTGTCATGGTACCCTGACATTAGACTGACACACACACACACACACACACACACACACACACACACACACACTTTGTCGATATAATAAAGAAAAGTGGATAAATGCTGCTGCTGTAGAGCCAAAGGTGGTGCAGCTGGATTGAAGCGTATAGAATTGGATATAAGACTTCCAGGATGTTCATCTTTTACTAAATCTCGGTATTATGCTACTAAGTGATGTACTGTACTGTACTGTATGCACCATCATGATCATTAGACATGACGGCTGTCAGTATATTGCGAGTGAAATCAGATGTGTATACTCGCTACAAGTTAGCATCTGTTTGGTTATTGGCTTCCACCCCACGAGATGTGATATTGAGCTTCAGGTATTAGGTGTAGGATAAAGGAAAAGTTTGACATTTTGGGAAGTGTACTTATTTGTTTTCTTCTCAAAAGATAGATGAGATAAATAATACAACTCTAATGTCTGTATGCTAAGAGCGGTTCAAACGACCCTAATGATAAGCAGCCCACGGACTTTAGCCACCTCGCCCGGACCAGAGAAACTGGGGCACCCTCCCGGAGCCAGACCCAGGAGGGGAGCTCGTCGGCGAGCGTCTGGTGGCCGGGCCTTCGCCCATGGGGCCCGGTCGGGCTCAGCCCGAATAAACAGCATGGAGCAGCCACCC
>NW_022280054.1:849788-863005 GCF_004355925.1 Anarrhichthys ocellatus | reverse complement strand
ACACACACACACACACACACACACACACACACACACACACACACACATACTACATACTACAGAGCACTGCTTATTCATTTTGCCTTGAGGGCCTCGGCCCACCTCTTCAGCTTGATCGCTGATTCAACATCACTGTATACGACGGCATACATTCTGCCATTGGCAGAAGAATGATTTTAAAGTGTTTAGAGATGTGCACAACAAACAAGATTGGGGACCCACTCAAAAAAACAGGCAGTGACAGGTAGTGGTAAAAAAACTCAAGAGGCTATCTTTAAGAAACTTCGATAACATCCAGCCTGGGCTTCCTTGTGGCCGAGAGATTTGTCATGCTGATGCATGTAATTGAGAATTCCCTGATTTGAGTTGCCTGTAATCCCTAAATCTTAAAGATTTAGGAGTAGTAGTAGTAATATAAAGAGTGACAAAGTATGTTTGGGGACTAGGTTGTGGATGAATAACTCATACTGAGGACTTTACACTCTGAGACCTGTTAGAAGCCTATTTTTTACATTTGATTGATTTATTATTTTCTGTTTTTCGTCGCATTGTTGGCTCTGACACCTGGGTCCTATAATAGCATCTGTTGAAAAAGAAAAAACATGCTGGTGTGGTCTCATTGGAAGGCACATTTTAAGCTTTTCGCTTGTCAATTAACGACCCGTTCTCATTATCAACTCGTTGCATACGCACGTCACAATTTTAACGTTGTTAAGCAAAAGATCATAGTTTGGGTTAAAGTAAGTTGCGTACGTAGTCGATGTAAAGAAGTTTAGTTAGCAGGGAGACATTTACAGAGAATGTCTTCCTGTGTTTGTTATAAGCTGCTGATTAGGATTCATATGACATATTATTCAGTGTGAATAAAATTATGCCAGATTATAATAGTGGATCCTCCACTTTATACTGTCGGTTTGTGTTTAGGAGTTTTCAGCCATGTGGGCTGTTTTTAATCGTCAAAGAGTGATATCTCAAACTGCCATGAAGAGCATTCATACAATGAAGATTTGCAAAGCAGCCGTGGAGAAGGAAACAATATGATGATCTCATCATTTTGAAGCTTCTTTCGTACATGTATGCCCATTTTTTTAAATTGAACATCTACCAGTGATTTAAGTCTTCCCCAAACTGTGCAATCAGATTATCCACTGAGGCTCTGTCTGTAATTGGATGCAGATGTTTGCTATGGGTTTCAGTTTAGTAGGTCTACCCCCGTCTCTTATTCATCTTTGGGATTTATGCAGCTTTGAAGAAGCAGGTATCGTTCAGAAACAAACTCATTATAGAGAAGTGCTGCAGGCAGTTCGGTTTGATTGAGTGGTCGGACTTGAGTCATCTTTAAGGACCATCTTTTAAGTCTGCTGGCTTCCAGGGCTTGTTAACATATGGAGATTTGGTTCTCTTATAGCATTAAGATGATGAATGACAATCTCACTGCATTCAATGTGCTAAAAATGGCAGTTAATGCTCCAGGGTAATAGTGTGAAAGCCATTCTGTTTTCTCTTTTTCTCTTCCTTTTTGTTCCAGATCCAGATTTTTTTCGCTCCTCTAAAAACTAAATTGATAAAAACACCATACTTTAACCCCACTAGTTAGTTGTAAGTTGTAAGCAATACATAAACCTTTAATACATTATTTATAACTCACTATAACCTCATTGTACGCAGGTATATATCTGCTCCTGTGGGCACCCTTAACTTATGTAGGGAATTAATTACTACATAGGAATACACAGTTGTAATAATATAAAATATATCTTCATAGGAAAGGTTTTATAGTAATTATGGACACTTAAAATATCCTTATGTGTTTATAATTTGTTCAAAAGTGACAACAGGTGAAGTAGCTTGTAGGATCAAATAGGACACACCACCCGTTTGGTCTGTCTACATTTTGAGGGGATGAAAACAACGAGGAAGGCGGTTTTAAAGTCGTGAGGAAAGCACAAAGACAAAAGTAATCATAATCTATTTCCCATCTGTTCCATTTTATACAGTTACAACAGAAGATCTTTTATTGATGTTTGAGATAAGACTTAATTAATCTAGGGGGGTTTACTGCAAATTAGACTGACCTACAACTTCAGATAAAATGAGTTTTCAGTGCCATCCCCCATGTGTAATAATCTGAAGTGTGAATTATGAAACGGTTGGTTTGGCTGTAGCTGAAATGAGCGACAGAAGGGAGAAAAGATTAAAAGGAAACTTCAGTTTGTCATTAGCAACATGGTGACGTGGCGTGACAGTCACTCCAGTCATCCGTCAGTGCTGCTGCCTTTTTGAAGCTTGCACTGATGAGAAGAGCTGTGCCTATATGTGCGCTAATGTGGAAAATACGGGTGTTTGTGATAAACAACCACTGATCAAAAAAATGAAAAGCCCCAAGTAGAGCCACTGCTATGACATTTACATTTGAAGTTAAAAAAAAACAAGTTATTACGTAACAGCTTTTTCACATAATTTGGCTAAACCGTGCTTAACAAGCGCAGCAAAGAAACTCTAAATAAATCGTGCAACACCGGGCTTAAGCTAAATAAAGGTGTCAGTATGCTTCAAACGACCCATCTTGTTCTCCCATCCCATCGTTGCAGTTATCAAGTCTCTCTCTCTCTCTCTCTCTCTCTCTCTCTCTCTCTCTCTCTCTCTCTCTCATGCCTCTCAATGACAACAGGAGTTTTTGTTAGTGTAGTCGTTAGCTATAAGCACTTTTGCCTTCAGACGTGTTTGGAGACGTGGACACACGTCTGTGCTTTATTGCACAACAGACAAATCAATTCATCAGTAGTCATGTCAAAAGTCTGTTTCTGCTCTATATTGTGCATTTTTAGCAAACTGTAGAGTTGTTGTGCTCAGGGACTCTCTTGTTCATTTGTGCATTCTGGACAAAAACAGTTTCCATTTAGAAAACTGTCAGTAGTTCATGCTGGAGGGAGTTTGATGATTCGATTGGTCATCATTGAAATCTGACAACTCCACCTCCTGCTGGTAACAATACGTTCATCCTGTTGTTGTCCAGATTGTGATTTCATTTGTTTCTCTGGTCACCAAAATAGCAAATCTTACTTGTCAGCACCCACACGTCCATTACCCAAATGAGTTTCATCTTCATGTCTCCACAGTACAGTGTGTATGTTTGAGGGTGTGGGCCTGGATGGAAAAGAGGACAGCGGACTGTAGAGGGACGTGAAGGACGCTGTGTAACAAGGAAGGATAACATCAGAACCGTTTAATTGCCAAAGTATGTTGCACATACAAGGGACTTGACTCGGTGGAAGGTGCATAACATTAAACAATCAACACAGTGCAAAATACAAGACATGATTTAAAAATAGAAACATGTTGAAATTTACAATAAAATATGGTAAACAAATAAGAGTATATTAAAAACAAGTATAATATTAAATAAGATGTGCTGCTGTGGACTGAAGCTGATGAATTGTTTGTCCCTGTTGGGAATGACATTTGGAGTCATTTCATTTGTGTGTCAATATTGATTCTGTCTCTGGGAAAGTGTCTGGTTTATGTGAGCGGGTGAGTTAAGTCCACTAATCTCTTTTCTCCTCTTTACTTTTCTTCTCTTGTCTCCTGTCCTCTTCTTTCCTCAGAAACGAAGGCTGAGCTGGAGGATCTTATGGCAGACATCAAGAAGTTTGCCAACAAAATACGCTCCAAATTAAAGAGTGAGTATAATCATTCTATTTTCTCCTGCTAGAGCAGCAACTAATGATTATGTTCTGTGCCAGTGAGACCCTTTTGCGTTTTTGTGTTCAAATAATTACATGTTTAGTACACAAAATTTCAAATGTTGTCAAATTGCCACGAGTTTCAAGAACTGATGAGCAGCCAAAAATATGAAAATATTCTTTGCGTTTGAAGTTGCAACTATAGCAAATATTTGCTAATTTCACATAATTGATTGTTGTACAATTAGTCATTTTGTGCTCTTTCAGTTCCAGCTTTAACCAATAACAATACGTCATCATTTCTTTATTTCCATAACCAGTGTGTGCAGCAGTTTGTCTTTTATGTGATGTGACAGCCAGGGTGCTTCCTCAGGAGAAGGGAGAGGGTAACAAGTGAGACATGAAGAGACAGAGACCTGTATAGAATTTGGCAGCTAACAGATAAACTCAGTTTGCACTCCTAGGGTCTGTGCTGCAGTGAGCAAAGTCATTAGTGTCACTCACAACAGAGGAGGTGCCTGCGATTCATTTGCATGAGCACATACAAGTTTTATTCACACGTGTGCACACAAACTGACTAATATAACAGAAACATACTGTAGCGAATTTCCCCTGGTGGCAGCTTTTTCATGTCTCTCCTGCTCCTTTTTCACAGACACACACACACACACACACACACACTCACACACAGTGTCATGTGCACATATATGGACACTGATGCACACAAGTGCTATCAGGCACAACCGGCTCTGCATCACAAGCCTCTAACGGTGTCTCTCCAGTCCAAGTCAGTTGTTGACACAGGATACCTTTGTGTAAGTGCGTGTGCCTGCTGTGTGTTTGTTTGTGTGTTTGCGTTTATGTGTTGGGTTGGTCAGTACGTGACCTCATTTTTGTCGAACTGCATTCTGGGAAAGGTCATCAAGAAGGACTGACATCATTTGCTCTATCATTTGGTTCACAATAATGATTCCTAATCAATCTAATGGATTCAGTGAGTTCCTTTCTTTAAGGACAGAAGACAAGTGATTCCTACGGGGATCTTTGTAGATTTTGGAATATCTAAATTAATATTAAACAAACATTTTGGCCGAAACCCGTCTTAATTTAACCCTCTGAACTGCACAAACTTACATACACAAGTAATTGCTGAGTAAGTGTAAGTTTCAGACATGTGATCATCAGTTTAATCAAAACCCTAAAACAGCTACATATGGCTAGTTGTTTAGCTCCATTTGTGGGAAAATTTTCAGTCACCTGTTAAAAATTCAAGAATTTTTTATATATTTCACATATAATATATAAATGTATAGTACAGTACAGAGTACTGTGTATATAGAGCCTGCTTCGCCTTATGTTATGTTTAAGTAGCAGAATTTTCAGACATTACATGTATCACAAATTACCATATTCTTAAATTTGAAATTGCTTATTTTAACTGTATGAGTGAACGTGTTTACTCTGTTGGCTATAGCTGTAAAAACAGGGAGGCAATTAGTTTCTCTACGGTTGTCAAGGTGGACGATCTGTCTCTGTGCGTCCAACGCTTTCAGAGCAATATATCTTGACAGCTGCTGCTGACCAGAGTACCATGCAAACAAACATGGATTTTAATGATCTCCTGATCTTTCTTCTTACACCACCCTCAGGTCAAAATGTTTATGTATCCATTTGGCAGACGGCCATGAGGTTTTCTGAGCACATTTCTGCTCTCATGAATACAATCCTTTTTGATTTTCTGACCTCATCACCTTTCCTCTGGTGCAAGCGGGCTATCCTCAGATTCACACTTTCAGCCCCACTAACACTAAGTAGTGTCAGTACGTTGGTTTTTTCATCCAACACTTTTCTCTTGTGTAGTGTAGTGGAACTTCTAGAGGCAGTCAGCAACACTCTAGTCTTTATATTTGTTTTGTTTTGATGATTTTCAAGAGGAGCAATTGGATGTCGATTTTGTGTATCTTTCCAGGTATCCAGCAATCCATTGAGCAAGAAGAAAGCCAGAACAAGTCATCAGCTGACCTGAGGATACGCAAGACACAGGTATAGTTCAGTTAAACTTTACTAAGATAAACTGTTTTATAAAAATGTAATTCTTATATTTTACTTGCCACTACAACCTGCAGCTCCTCCATTTCTTCTGTGCAGAGCATTGTGGGCCAATTGTATCCATCAATTTTATTACTTTTTCAGTGTGAGCATACTCAAAACATACTCGGAGTTAGGTTGTATGGAATGTGGACACAGCTACACCGACAGTGATGTCAATGAATGCTTGCACCTGCTCACCTCCTGTTCATTTACAATTCCAATTACTTATTAAGTCTGTGTCTACTGCTGTTGTTCCTCGCTGTGTCTCTAGCACTCCACGCTGTCCCGTAAGTTTGTCGAGGTGATGTCAGAATACAACACCACCCAGTCGGACTACAGGGAGCGCTGCAAGGGACGCATTCAGAGACAGCTGGAGATCAGTGAGTAGACCCGGGAGACTAAACCTCCCACCACACTTCATGCTGACTGCACACACATTAACACTGTATAAATTACAGTAACACATCTGCATCTCTTCCCAGCCTTAGTGTTTGGTTGTTGTGTGCAGATTTCTAGTATTTTTTTTTTTGCATTATTTTACCAACTACATACCTTCCATAAAAGGGTAACTGGCCGATACTATTGGTAAGCTTTAGTAAGTGCTGTCCAAAACAGCTGTTTGTGATTTCTTTATTCATTTTTTGAAGGTGCTTGTCAAAATAGATTTTAGAAAAGTTGTTTCCCGGCATTTCAGTTATCCTCAGCCGTATCCACTTTCTCTTCATCCTCCCACTATTATTAGTTTGATATTAGTGTCATGTTAAGCTAAAAATATAGCCTGCACCCCCATCCTCTATCACTTCATGAAGTGTGAACTGAACTGTGACTCTACACCTGCACAGTATTATCGTCCCTTTTTACAAGAGCATTACTATGTCTACGTACTCGTATGAAAGTGTGACAATGTGAAGAAAAGATGTGCCAGTACTGCTATGTATCTGATATGTATGATTTCTGTATTCGCTTCTTATACTAGTCCATTTCAGAATTATAGACATGCCTGCAGCGTTGCATTGATTTCATTTTGACAAAATCTGTGAACTTCATGAGAAGTCCCATGATCGCTGAAGCAGGCCCTTCACTCATTTCAGCCTTTGCTTTGTGAATTCAGGCAGGAGAAAACTTTGTCAGCACAACATCCTGCTGGCATCAGCTTCCCATGCATTGTCTTGATTTACAGTGATGAGTCTTTTTGGCAAACAGTTTTTACTTTGTGTAATAGTTAAAGTAACTAGAAATGATTTGACACCCATCAACATTCACTCTACTGGGTTGACAGGCTTATAGAACCACATGGTTAATTATGCAAATATATTAAGTGCGTTATTTTTCTCCTGCATTTATGTTATTCACTGTTTGTCATTGATGAAAAAAAGAGGCTTTAACATGGGCGGTAAAAATAATTTACCGCCGTCGGCCCTAAGCTGACTTGCTCTGTTTATGCACTTCGACCCGATGGGAATTTTGTCTGGCACGCAGGTAAAACACAGAACATAGACTTGAACAAAAAAATAAAATAAATGCATCACACATGCAAATATGTTAAAACAAATGCTAAAAACCCTCCACACAAATTTACATAAAACAATGTACATCAGTGACAGCATAACATAAAACCTGGAGTACATCCAACCATTATCATCCCACTCAATCATCCATGGCAAAATAGAGAAATGTCCGTTTATCTAATTCATACAGTATTGTATTTTGAACGTGTCTGGTGTAGTAGCAAAACAACCACTCTCACACTACAAACACAAACATCACCAACACCTACACCCATATAGTACATGCACGTGCCAGGTTGCTCCATCTCCGATGTGAGCTCCTCACTCTGGTGTCACACTGTATGCTATATGATTTGACAGGTATGAGCTGCAGGCCCCGGGCTCCTGGACCAGACGATGCCACGGCATCCTGGCAGGCCGCACCTTGCCAGCTGCCCCCAACAGTCATCGTGATACAGTCACCCTGCACACAAATGCCCACACAAGCGAGCAGAGAAAAACACTATGACTCCTTTTGGGGTAATAGCAGAGGAGAGCAGGCGCAGTTATGCTGCAGGACACTTGGCACAGACGTAATTTCCTCTTGCCATCTGTCAGACACATGCAGCAGGTCTGTATGCATGAGCACCGCCCAATATACACGGCACGTGGCCCAATCAAATGAACAGCAGTAACCACACACACAGTACTTTCTGGGGTTAATCAAAGGTTAGACACATCCATCCTTGATGAATAAGAACACACACGCCTGACTCCCTTTTTCATAAAGCTCCTCCAGACTCATTTTGTTTTTATTTTTACAGCTGGTGGAGGCCGTAGCTGATGTCACCTGTCGTCAAGGAAGGGATTAGACATGCAGGGAGAGTACGGAGATGGCGTAAGAGCACAGAGGAGGGGGTAAATTATAAGTATGAGGCATAAAAAGGTTTTGTAGGAAACAAAATCGCAAGTCTCCAGTAAAGCTTTTCCCTTCGGAATACATCTGTCCTTATATTGATCTAACATCATTTAATTCCTTTAGGGTTATGTGAAAAGAGAGCTGTGTTTGTGTTGTGCCAACCCCTTTGACTTGTTTGCGTGTGAATCAATAAGAGTGTGTCACACACAGAGGGACATCTAGTCTGTTCTGTCAGACTGAATATCGACGTTTCCTCTGCTGCTTTACTCATTTCCAGTTTGCTTCTGGATAGAGAGATAAGAGAAACACAAAAGCAACACTATGACATACTGTAAACTTGTAATCATCAAGACGGTAGCATTTTATGCCCCTATTTGCACGGCCAACATTGCCACAGTAACCCCAAGTCCAAATATATTTGCAACAGCCCCCACCAAACTGCCTTTCTTTATATTTTGGGTTTCTTCTGTTTGAATTAAATGCTTGCACTTGTTCCCAGCAGCAAAATACACTATTTTCAGGATGCTGATACTTCTGTCACACCTTTGATTCATAGAGGCAAGTATCCTACTTCTGCAGAATATACACTGTATTATTTAACACTTTGGATAACTTTGACCCCTTCCTAATCTCATTAATAAACAGTGACTTATTTTTAAATAGTGTTCCCATAATGAGCTGCTGAGCTACAGAAAATAAACGCTTATTTGCTTTTTTGCCATGAGATTGATGAGAAGATTGATACCAATCTCGTGTTTGTTAGATAATTCTGAATCCAGCTTCATATGTAACCGACAAATGGAAGGGCTATAAATCGATCTTATTTAACTCTCTGCAAAAAACAAATAGGTGTAACAGTATTTTCCAAATTGTCTAACACATCTGTTTGGATAATTGTACATTGCCAATTACAGTTGAAACACATCTGTAGCCTTTTAGTTTATTATTGAATGTGAATATCACACATTTATTCACTTCCAAGCAGACAGGCCCAGCAGGATGGAGGGGATTTTGGTCATAGTCATCGCAGGGCCTCTTTGACATTTAATTATTCGATTTTATTTCCCCACGGACTATGCTTGAGCTGGGAGCGTGTCGGCAGGAAAAAGACACATGTACACTAACCCATTCCTCCTGTATAGCAAACAGATTGACCTATACATGTGCAGATAAGCGCCATGCTTTTCTTATTCCTTGCAAGTGAAATTGCAGCGAACAGAAGCATAAAAATCACTTGCCTCTTTTGCTCTGCCCGCATGAACATTTGCGTGGTTCGCCTTTTCACTTTCTTCCTTCGGGGATTCACTTCACCTGTGTTACATAACAACGGAAATGAAATAATACTGTTACTCGCAGCAACATAGTATGAATGATTTAATAGCCCAAATATGCTACGGGTGAAATGAGACTTCTTGGCTTCATGTTAGACTTCTCCGTGTTTGGGTCTCCATGGTAACAAATAAGAGCCTCCCTCGAAGCCTGTCAGGGCTTTAAAAAAAAAAAAAAAGGCGATGAGGAGTGTGTGTGCGTGTGTGTGTGTGTGTGTAGGAAGTGAGATAAATAGGATAGGGTAGCACCAGAGTGCCTTCGTTTTTTTCCTTCTTCACAATTATCCATGACTCATTGTCACTCGTCTCCGTCCTTTAACTCTGTCTGTGACCCTCTTTAATGTTGTAGTTTTAGCCTTAATGATAGAGATATTATTTATAATCAGAGAGGCCTAGAGAATAGGGAATATATCCCAGTGATGTGGTGAATGTGGTTTCTCACTCCTCTTTGTGTCCTCTCATTTGTCAAACTGCAAAATGTCATTGCTGAACATGAGTAGATTCTCAAACATGGTAATGAAACGGCAGGACCACCTTACCATAACTAAATGAAATGCATTGCTTTGATATGGACATGAAGTTTGGATTGGACACGATAGGTCCAGTTTATGCAAAAGTACATTCTGAACATGGACACACATTCATGCACCAGTAAAGGTTGGAGAGCAGCGTCATCAGTATTCTGTTCATGAACGCAATCATCGGCTCTGCCTTCCAACATCATCACTCACCATCAACCTTACCACTCTGCACTGAGGCCTTCATCACACATAAATACAATACATACACATGCTCGCACACACTCTGATTAGGTCATGAATAGAGGTTTTGTAGTTGCCTCCAAAAACCCCTTGGAGCCACAGCCGCTGGTGTTCCAGAGAGGAAAAAGCAGAGCGATATCTGACAAAGCCAGCTGTGTAGGTTAATCAATGAATTAATTAGACTGTATAGAGGTGGACGTAGACACTGTGACGTCACCAGTTGGTTTGTGGACTGCCATTTTGAAGTTTGAGTTCGGTGTTTTGGCCATCACCATCTTGGATCTTGACTGTCGCCATCTTGGCCTTTTGCAAGCAGTGGACGGAAGTTATCATATTTGGACTACGAAGGAGTGTCATAGCGAAGCCATTTACACTCTGGAAGCCATAGCCTGTCAATCACAGTAAGCCCGCCCTAAAGCGTACTTTATTGTCTATTCTACTCTAAACTGGACCATAATTTACAAAATGAACTTCATGCTGTATTGAAAAAGACTTGAAACTAGTGATTGAGACCATAAACTCGGACTTCTTTTTGCAACCAGAGGAGTCGCCCCCTGAGAGACATTAGAAAAAATGCAAGTTTAAGACTTTTCAGAACCGTATTTGGCTGCCTGGTAAGAACTAATTGTTTAGCGTGGTTTGATTGTTTCACATTTTAGGAAACACACTTGCTCTCTTTTTTGCCAAGAGTTAGGTGTGAATATGTCTGTAAGGTAAATCTGGAGTTACAGTCAGCAGCAGTTGGCTTAACTTAGCTGGCCAGCTGTTTGACCTGGATTCTCTGTGCTCTATAAATTTGCATATTTCTCAAAATACTACAAATAAAAAATGTGTCTCTCCCTGAGGGGTTTTAGATTAAGTGGTCTTGACTTTTACCTCAACTAATATGTCACTAGGGATGTCCCCTATATTGGGCTAAATTGGTTTGTTCCATACGTGACCTCCCTTGTCACGTTTTTGACTGCTACTCTACTCTGATCAGCAAACAGCACTCTTACAGATCCTAGAGCTGATACAACAGCAGTAGCCGATCATGTGCTGATGATGTTAAGGGTAAAGTCACCTGTCATCCAATCAAATGCGCCAATTCCTGCTAAAAAATAAAAATAAAAAGAACTGGAAACAGTGTTGGAGACGGGGTCCCCTCATTAATATGAAAGTTGCTCAGTGGCGCATGAAGCCGAAATGGTCCAAGTACCTGCATGTACACAGTAGTCTACTAAATGAAATACTCTTGAAACAGTATTTCACCCATGTACGGTGCCTTGCCTCCTGCATGTTGTGTGCCTGATGCACTTTTCATTGGCCCCTTCTTGCTTTTTCCAAACATCTTTAGAACAGTATTTTCAGTTGTGACATCTGAAATCTCCTTTTATTTGAATTAGTTGTGATTGGTTGAACTTTATTACCCTGCCAATATTTTATAATATTAGCTTCCTCTCTCTTTCATATCCAACTCCTGCTCCTGTACATGCTGTTACTTGCAGATTTGTTATCTGCTCAGCTTGTATTGTACACCATTTAATGGTTTATGGGGACACCGAGTGGCTTTATGGGGAAGGGATAGTACTTCACTGTGTGGACTGTATACACAGCCCCACAAAGGACTTAATGTGCAACGGAAAGATTGGAGATGATGCTGACAGAGTCTGGCTGTGACTTACAGTGTCAGTGGGACAGAAGTGGAGCTCAACTTAAGCAGCACTTCATGCAAAGTCAGTGCTCATACACGAGAATATTTGTAGATGTAGCAAAGAGGTAGGCAATATTCAAGAAGTAGGTCAAGTCTCTCGATGGATAAGAAGCAAACACATCAGCAGGAAGAAGCAATAAGATGTGCTGCTGTGGTACAAGCAGGGAGAGTAGATATATAGAGAAATGCATTTTGTTGGGCGCCAGGGAGTATTGAGGAAAACTTAATAAGGTATTCAATAAGTTGCTGGTGCGCCTCTTTCATTTACTCTCTGAACACTACACACCCAAGAATAATGAGGCCTGTTTACTCTTCTTTGCCCATCCTGACAATCGAAGGGGATATGTCTAAAGATTACCTTCAAGTATGAGATTCAATCTTAACCGCTACAAATGATGTGCAGACTGACCCAAGCTGTTAGAAGCTATCAAACATGACTGATATTGGACTCATGACTCAGTATTTACATGTGACCTGTCTTCTTTTTAACATCCTAAAATGCAGTGCCTTACTTCTTATGATAATAACAGTCATGTCTTTTTAAAGGCAAGAAAATCAAACTTGCACAGTAGGTTTCATAAAATAGAGAAACAGAGATTCGAACTGTTCAAAACAGAATATAAAACCTGAAAAGTATTCATTAATCCTTCTTCTAAAAGAATTAGAGGTTAATGACACTTGTGTCATGCACAAGATAATCTAGGACAAATGCTAGAATGCAAAAGGTAACAATGAGCAGTTTTGTCTATATTCCTTTACAGCTTCAAAACAGATCAAACTCCACCATGACAAATAGATCAGAAGAGGAAGCAAAAGATAATAAATACGGGACTCGGGAGAGGCTAGTCATTTTAAAGCCTTGATTATACTGTTATTAGTCATTTTAAAGCCTTGATTACACTGTTATTAGTCATTTTAAAGCCTTGATTATACTGTTATTAGTCATTTTAAAGCCTTGATTATATGGTTATTAGTCATTTTAATGCCTTGATTATACGGTTATTGGTCATTTTAAAGCCTTGATTATACGGTTATTGGTCATTTTAAAGCCTTGATTATACTGTTATTAGTCATTTTAAAGCCTTGATTATACGGTTATTAGTCATTTTAAAGCCTTGATTATACTGTTATTAGTCATTTTAAAGCCTTGATTATACGGTTATTGGTCATTTTAAAGCCTTGATTATACGGTTATTGGTCATTTTAATGCCTTGATTATACGGTTATTAGTCATTTTAAAGCCTTGATTATACGG
>NW_022280054.1:849572-849778 GCF_004355925.1 Anarrhichthys ocellatus | reverse complement strand
GATTATACGGTTATTAGTCATTTTAAAGCCTTGATTATACGGTTATTAGTCATTTTAAAGCCTTGATTATACGGTTATTAGTCATTTTAATGCCTTGATTATACGGTTATTGGTCATTTTAATGCCTTGATTATACGGTTATTGGTCATTTTAAAGCCCTGATTATACGGTTATTGGTCATTTTAAAGCCTTGATTATACGGTTAT
>NW_022280054.1:839586-849562 GCF_004355925.1 Anarrhichthys ocellatus | reverse complement strand
ATACGGTTATTAGTCATTTTAAAGCCTTGATTATACGGTTATTAGTCTGACAAGCATCTGGATGTAGAAGACCTTATTTGGACAAGAAAACATGCCCGACTGGTTAAGTCATTGTTGGATGTCTGAACTGATGAGCAGACCATTTCAGGCTGGAGTTCACCGGACAGTATTGAACTGTAAACCTTTAAGTGTTGGGACGGGGCCATGCTTATATATCTGAAGTGGCGTCTGATGGTAAAAGTGTACATGTGGAGGCTAGTGGGATTCTAACTGAGCCTTGCGTTTGAGGTTGGATTCAACTACATTTGAGATGCCTGGTTGAATACTAACGAATCCAAAAACTTAATCCTGCAACATTTAGATCAACTGAAAGTAAAAGTTAAGGGTGCCGCTTGTTATCCAGATCCATGATGATATAGAATAAATTACGGCACTCAGGATTGTTACCTTCCATCCACAGCTGTTCAGAGAGGAATGACGTGTTTACAATGCAGCATATACAGGAGTGACAGATGGATAGAGAGAAAATGAACATGTAGAAAAAGATTGGCTCACAGCTCTTTTTAATTAATCCTCAGACAGACATGAAGAAGATGGGGGTATTATGCTGGGAGGGCTTTTATCAACCAGGGAGTTGTATTAGTCTTTCCTAATGTTGTCTTCATCCACTATAGTTTGGAGACCCTTTTATTCCGATAGCATTGCACCTGCACTTCCTAAATCCCGGGCTTACATGTACTGTAATATCCACACAGTGTTGTGTTGTAAATATCTTCAACACCTACTAATGTGATTGATGTTTATGTGTGTGTGTTTACCGTTTTAGCTGGGAGAAACACAACAAATGAGGAGCTGGAGAGCATGTTGGAGAGTGACAACCCGGCCATCTTTACCTCGGGGGTAAGCAATACAACAAATGCAAGATGAACGCCCACAAAGCCCATTTTTAATCTAATTTCACCCCTCTCTCTGTTGCGCCATCTTAGATCGTTATGGACAACATCACCGAGCAAGCTATGAATGAGATCGAGACGCGGCACAATGAGATCATCAAGCTGGAAAATAGTATCAGAGAGCTTCACGACATGTTCATGGACATGGCCATGCTGGTTGAGAGTCAGGTGAAAACATCGATCCTCAAACCTGCATATACATTCATAAATTGGCAATCCGTCTGTCAACATGGACAATATAAAGAAGAGTTACAACTCCAGTTTGTAGGTTTTAGAATTTCTTCCTGTCCATGGTTTGAAAATGTGCCCTATAGCTAATGCAAACGTTCAGTAGCCCGCTGAGTTCACAGTGATAAAATCATCCACCGGCTATCCTGCTGCAGCAGCTGCTGCTTTCCCCTGTCATGAAAACTCCACTTCAGACAGATGGCAACTGGCAGTCTTTTAATTTACGTAAAAGTTGTACGGTGTTTTAGTGCAGAGTTAGAAGGTTATGTTTTCAGCTCCATCTGGTTTTCTGTTTGCAAAATATCTCAATATATTTGACAGAATTTGGGGCACAGATAATAATTGGCTCAAGGATCAGTTTGTTGGAATCATAATCTGTATTTGGGATTTCTGCCATCAGCCTAGTTTTTTTTATATGTAATTATCATGGTGCGTTCAAGAGCTGGAAGGAAAATCTGACGTCTGGGACTATTAAATTGGCAACTAAACAGAATTGCATTAACTTGCTGTTTTGTAAGAGCCTTAAATTAAATAAACCGTATTCTTTACAGGGGCTTTAGCTTTGTGAGTTGAGAATTTGTCATTTCTCTGTGGTAGAAATTTGGTTCTGTTAGAGAGCAAAGATGCTAGTGTTGTGCCGAGGTACTTTCATCATGCAGTGAGTAGTGAACAGCTGCACTGACGATATGTAGTTTCCGTACTATATAGCTGCATCAAAGCCACATACCTACATTATCCTCCAGTGTACCGTATAACGTGTAAGAGTTGATTGCTCTTCTCATGTAAGTGTTGAGCTGCAGGTAAATCTGTAGGTCTTGCCTTTAAATGTGACCGCATGAGGGTGTGGGCTGAACCCCCACGGAGATTAAATGTTTCCCTCATCAGAAGTATTTAGTCTGAATTATGCAAAAGTGAATGCGAGCACATGCATAATAAAATACGCTGAATGACAAATACGAAAGACAGTTTTTGCATGCAAGTGATTTGAATTAGAGCACAATGCAATAGCTGGCATGCTTTTACAGTGGGAGTGATAATTGTTTAATAATTCAGTAGTAGTGTGTGTGTTTGTGTGTATACTCTTTCATTCTCGTCAGCCATATTAATGCTCTAATTCTAAATAACTCAATTAACTAACCCTTCTTTTATTAACAGAGTGCCACATCTTTTAAAATTATACTTCTGTTCTGTTGATTCTGCCTTTCTCAGCTTTGCATTCTCTTTCCCCTCTTTTTCACACAACACTGTCACTCTAAGCTCTAGAGAGAGAGCAGCGCTCCCCTTGTAATACAGAAAGGTAATTTACCTATGATTCCTTCTTTTTTGTCTTTTCTTTATACTTGAAATCTAGTTTACCTTAATTATCACTCTAATGGAAAGGGGTTGATTCTGTATTATTTTTAACAATCCTGGGTCAATGCTAAATGTGCAATATTAGGCTTTCTTTGTTAATGAATGCTGATATTAACATAGTTAATGACCTCTGCTGCTGTGTCTGTATTGAACATGTGGATATGAATAAAGAAAAAAGAGAGAAAAGAGCAATTAGCATCTTTTTAAAAGCCTCAGTCTTTCCCATTCTCTAAGATGTGTATATAATAAGTATGAACTAGGCATCATGTAATTATTCCTTGAAATCTATTAAATCAAATCTTGATGTGGTTAAAGGAACTGAGTTCTCACCACCAAAACAATGACTGAGTCTCTTGTTCTCTGTTCAGGGTGAACTGGTGAACAACATTGAACGAAATGTGCTGAACGCCCTTGATTATGTGGAGCAGGCAAAGGAGATCATCCCAAAATGCAAAAAGTTCAAAAAGGCCGGCAGGCTGGTGAGATGCAAGAGACACACATTCTACCAACTGCCTAATTATTTCTTCTTTCCTTTGTCCCTTTCTGCTTCCCCTTCTCTCTCTTTCCCATTCTCACCCATTATTTCTCCCCTTTCCCTCACCTCCTCTCCATCTGTATCCACTCCTCTTCCTGCCTCCACATCTGGCTCCCTATTTCCTCTTCATGTCTTCCACACCTCCTCTGTAACTAACCTCTCCTAGGGGGAAATGATAGACCGCATAGAGTACAATGTGGAGCACTCAGTAGACTATGTGGAGAGGGCAGTATCAGACACTAAGAAGGCGGTTAAATACCAGAGTAAAGCACGGAGGGTGAGTCGCATACACAACAAAATAATGCATGGGCACAATCATGCTATGAAAACATGAAAGATAACTTCAGAAGCATTGCATGTATATATTGTAGTGTGCAACTGTCGTCGGTGTGTGTGCATGTGGAGCATGTGGGTCTTGACTGTATTTGACATTTTCTACAGTAGTGATTTCAAATCAGGGGTATGTGTACCTCAAGGGATAGGCTACTACTACAGGGCTGTAAATCAAAAAAACTTTAACAACTCACATGAACGCCACCTGCTGCTGAGAGTTCATGAAATCTGGTAAGCACTGCAAGCAGGCAGAGATGCCAAAATAGCTAAAACTAATGGATACATTATTGGAACGTGGGCCACGGCGAGTGGTAGTGGTACAAATATAAATTCCAGCTCGTTTAACACATCCATAAACCCACATAAATAAACAAAAATGTTGTTTTTACTCTTCTTTTTTTACCAATAAATGTTTATTAGTGAGCTTTAGAGGGGCTGGTAAGTGGATTTTGTTATCTTTGAACAGAACCAGGCTAGCTGTTTCCCCCAGTCTTTATGCTAAGCTAACCTGCTGCTGGCTTCAGCTTCTTAATGGCCGATCATGAGTGGTATCGATGGTCTCATATACGTAACTCTCGACTTGAATCGAATAAGTGTATCCACACAAATCTTTTTATGTGTTAAACGTCAACAATTCCAGGATCACTGTGTCATGTTTTCACTTGCCCTTTTAAATAATGGATATTATTTAATGGTGTTAAATAACATCCACACATTTGGAACACATCAGTGGTGTCAATGAAGGGGTCCTTGAGCTCACCTGACTGGGCTGCTACAGCAGACTAAATCAACAGGGAACAACTGGTCCACA
The DNA here is from genome assembly GCF_004355925.1 of Anarrhichthys ocellatus. Classification (NCBI taxonomy): domain Eukaryota; kingdom Metazoa; phylum Chordata; class Actinopteri; order Perciformes; family Anarhichadidae; genus Anarrhichthys; species Anarrhichthys ocellatus. The sequence continues at coordinate 845,349 of NW_022280054.1, read as the reverse complement.
GTTCATAAAGAGGGTTATTCACTAGGTTACCGTCATTTAACAATTTGTGCTCCAATGAAACAACTCCGCCACCTCTTGGTTAATAACTATAATAGCACTCAAAGGTGAAGAAATTCATACATCACATGACCCCAATCTACTACAAGGGTCATCTACTGATTGTTTCCTCACTCATAATTAAAGCACCAGCTTTCTTTCTCTTTTTTCTTTTCTTCTGTCTCTGTTTCTCATTCGTTCTCTCATTCCATCCACTGAATCACTATCTGACACTTTGTCCGCCTTGTTTTTCCTCCCATTTACTCCATCCAGAAGATGATCCTGATAGGAGGTTGTGTTGCAGTATGTCTGACGGTCCTCATTATTTCCCTCGCAGTTGGACTCAGTTAGGACCCTCAGAAATCTGTACAGAGCAGACAGGGCAGGAGGTGATGCCTCTCTCTCAGGCTCATATGTAAAAGTGTACTGTATAGTGGGGCTCTGTGTTGTGCTGTCAGTCACTGCTCGTTAGGAAGCAGAAAGGCATTACTGTCCTGAAGGCAGTTCAATGTGTCTTTGTGCACTCAAATATTTTACATTAACTTGACGTTCATTTTTTAAATATTTACTTTTTCTAAACTTAACAGTTGAAAGTTTTGAAGAGCTAACTTTCTTTTGTGTTTGTGTCATGATTCACATACTGTACCTACATCATATGCATGTCCGGCAGTCTGGTGAATAGCTTTGCATGTTTTTCTGCAAACACAAACTGCAGATATGTGGTTATGTTAATTGATAATCCAAAACCTGTGAATATATGTTAAATATGAGAATGATTCACATTTGTGGCATGTGGGAAAATACTGTATGTTATTTAATGTATTAATGAATGACGAAAATACAGGAACAAACGATTTATAGTTTTTAAAGTAGAGGATGTGGAAATGCTTCTAAACCAGTCACACTCCGACAACATCATTAGATACATTAAAAACAAATAGTCTTTCTCCCAGCTACATTGCCTTTTTCTGCTTTTCTTGTAAACTGCAATTTGTTCTGATTATTACAAATATTGCAACATGTGTTAAAGTAAATTACAAGTCATATCTCTAACATGTTTTTCTCTGCTCCCAATTTGCTGCCATGGATGACTGTTTATCTGTTGTTGTTAACACTTGACAGAAGAAAATTATGATTATTATATGCTGTGTGGTACTGGGAATTGTCATTGCTTCCATAGTTGGGGGAACGCTGGCCTAAACCTCAACCACAGTCACAATACATGTCACACACACACACACACACAACGGAGCAAAAACACGACAGTTTCACATTTTCTGTTTTCATGAATGCAATCCATTACATGTGTGACGCTAGGTGCGTCACATACTGTACGACACATGGCTAGAGGTGTTTTCGCATGAGTTGCTATTTTGTAAATGTGTGGTGCTGCGATCTGTTTATCTGACTGTTGAGTGTTGTCAACGATATGATGTTTCCAAAAGTGAATTCCTGAATGAAAAAAAGTTAATATATGAAATGTAACACTATACTAATACAGTCCAGCTTCCAAATATGACACATATTCAATTGTAATGTCTATTTTGTGTTGTACAGGCCACTAATCTGCAGTGTTTTTAAAAGCCAAGTTATCTATTTACATTTTAATTACTTATTCTTTTATTTTTAAGTTCTCTCTGTAATGTCCTCCACCTCCCTACAAAAGCCCGGCATGGTTTAGTTCACATGTAAATTGGTGTTTTGTTTTCTTTCACAAAAGGGAAAGAAGAAATGTTGAATATTTTGCTCGTATTCATCACACTGCCAAACTTTTCAAACGTCACTTCTTGTGGTTGACGGACACAGTGCTACTGTACTTAACTTCATCTGGCCTTACCAGTGTGCAGCATTTCTAACCGTTGCTCCATGTTGAGCGTGTGAATGTGAAAGAGGATATGCGTGTGTTCATTTGTAGCTTCATATTTCAACATGCTGTGTGCGAGTCGTGGGATGAGAACATGAATGCGTGGTATTAGCCACCTGTGTCTTTGTTTTGTATGAAGTGTAAACTGATATAAAGCTCTCTAACACTGCCGGTATGTTCAAATAAGCTGTTGAAATAGTCTAGTTTGAATTGATAATTCTGGTCTGTAAGTGACACATACTTGTTGTTTTATGTATTTTTATAATCGGAACATATCCTTCTGTCAAGCTGCTTCACTGTTTTTTTTTTTTATGAGTAAACATGAGTCAGTGAAAGCATCAGCATGAACTGAAAGTAGCTTGTAAAAGACTCATTTCTGTTTTCTGGTGACACATCAGACGTGCACAGACTGCAACCATGTTGCCATGTTGCCTACTCAACTTGTTGCCTTTGTGTTGTAATGTGATGACATGGTTTTGATTGTTAAATTTTGAGTTTGTTTTTGTTTAGTTTTCTTAGTAAAGTTTGTCTGAAAAATCACATTTGTTTTTGCGTTGTTTTGCACAAGTGCATTCAGAGACAGGAAGTCCATGAAAGAGAAATTCAACTTGTTTTTTCTCATAACTGTCGGCGTTCTGACTGTGAGTCATAATAACTTGCACACATCACCACCGCTGTAGAGATTTAGGAAATGTGAAACAACTTGTGACACAAGTTAAAGTCACAGAACCTCAAACACAAAAAGAGGAGTACTTCCTTCTAAAGACAAGGCAATCCTTACCCTCCAGTAGCTGTCTATTTACTTTGTTTAGCGCCAGAGTTCAGTGAAAGCGTTGAACCTGGACATTATGTTGTATTGGACTTCAGCCAAAATGTTTTTTATATTTTGAAGGCTGATTATCTCCCTCAGGAGATAAATTGCACCAATTTATTTGCTTTGATGGGTGTGATTTCTTCTTTCACCATTGGTAGGAATTCTATTTCTCTAAATTTTAAGGCTAATGCATTTTCTCCTGTATCTGTTTGGACATCCCACATTAGCGCTACATGAGTAAACCTTTGATGACAGAAACATATTTATTTCTCACAGTTTCTAATGTCCCTAATCGCAAGTTTTTGTGCAGCTCATGAACTCAGTGTTCATCAGTCATCTTTGTACATGGATCTGATATTGCTTTCCCTATAATGTAAGGATTTGCTTCCCATTTTAGCTGGGCAACTATGCCCCTTTGTCGCTCTTTTCATTACTCTTGTCTTGACTCTGAAGTTCCCCTTTCCTCACTGTCAAAGCACACAGAACATTTACTTCCTCTTATAGTCTCACACCCTCTGAGATTAAACATTACATTTTATTATCCCATAAAACTGGATACTACTTGAACAATTGTACTTTCTACTGCCCTCAGCTGAGCTTTCGGCTCAACATATACAGTAAAACAAAGTTCAGTTCAGTGTTATCTTTCCATGTATAAGTTCATCATAAAGCAAAGTGGGGTAATATAATAATGTGCTTTGTAGTATTGTTGCACCACTGCATTTAGTAATTGGATCATAATAAGTGTTCAATTATTAGAAAGTGTCCTTTTGCTTGCAAATTTCAGCAGATGCGAAATACTTCTACAACATACTGGATAAGAAAAGTCCCATTTGTCTATAGAAGGCTGTGTCTGTAGGAAAACCATGAACAGAAAATATAGTAATTCACTATAAGGAAGCTTTTCTTAAGTGTTATGCTTTCTTCAATGTTACAGTTTGAGCGATAGAATAAAATCTGGAAAGAGAAATTAATTATTTTCTTTGTGTCCACATCGTATCGCATCACTCGATGTTTTCCTCACCAACAGATGAACCTGGCTGTTTCACATCATCACAGACCACAGCTGGTTGTGCATCATCCCGAACAAGTACTGATCCACGCTCAGCTAACAGTTTTGTGTCTTTGTTGGGTTTTTTTGCGTCTCTTTGAAGTCAGTTTATATCTCTTTGAAACTGTTTTGCATCTCTTTTCTCTGTCCTTTGGTCCCCAGGCCTGTGACCGATTGGCCCATTCAGTAAATCATTAATATGTTTTATCTATTCACATAGTATCTCAATTGCACACATAATTTCAAATGTAGTAAATGTGGCTACAAGTCTGTGTTAAACAGAAGTGAATCCTGCCTCAGAGGCCTGGAAAGAAGTAGAAGCGCTTTGTCAGAGTGCATCTGTCTTTGGTCGGCATCTGTCTTTTGGCTGGAATTGAAAAATCTTCAAAGCGTTGCATGACCTGTGTGGTTGAAACAAACATTGTATGACATTAAGCAAGACTAAGACGAATGAAACAAGGCATTCATCATTGCTGCTCGCTATGTGGTGTTGTTGCCTCACTAACTGATATTACTTTCCACTTACTTTTCTGAAAAGTTCCTCAATGTCTTCCTTTTGTGCGAAGGTGTTAAATACCTCAACAACAAACTGGATGAGAAAAGACCCATGACCCGAATGTCTATATGAGACAGTATCTGGAGGAAAAACATACAGAAATGGGTCATATAATTAGTTTATATTTGCTAAAGTAACTATTCTTAGCTGATTTCAATGCAGATTATTGATATTAATCTTCAATGTGTTGTGAGGTGTAGAATAATCTAATAACATTTAAATGAACTGACCCGGGGTGCAGGAAAGAAGAGAAATGAAGTCTTTTTCTTTGTTTACAAATCGCAAACCATCATCCTCAATGTTTCCTTCACCAGCAGTATCAGAGACCACAGCTGGGTTTGCACCATCTGTAACCAGCACTGATCCTTCCCCCCCTGAAACACATGTGGCATACTTTTAATACAGTTCACTTAGTCAACAAATGAGACATGAGCAGACTCCTAATGTTTGTTCTATCTGTGAGAATAGAGTCACCTCCTCTGCAGGCCTGGATGATGATGATCTTGGGTTTGTTCAGCAGCGCTGGACATTTCTCTGGGCCCAAGTGTTTGTAAATGTTGTCGATGGGGAACTCATCTGGTATTTCATTATCAGATATCTTCTTTTTCCAGTTGACACCGAGGACAGTTCCCAGTTTCCCGTGTGACATGATAACCACCAACACACTGTCCGTCTCTTTGAGTTTCGGATGTTTGGAGAACTCATTTAAAGCATCATCGATTGCCTGTGACAACACAAAAAGGAAAACATCAGTTACTGTATCACTAAATCAACCAGACACAGAGAAATATATTTTATTTCCCTTTTTATAATAGTACCTTTCCTGTGAGGTTTGTGTGTTTCACCACCTCGTATCCCAGATCTGTGAGCAGTTTATCCATGTTTGCCTCATCCTTCTCAGCTCCTTTTCTGTGTAATTTCTCATCAGTAAACTTTATATTAGTGATGAGCAGGGCCACACGGTTGCTCATGGAATTCTTGGCCACAGGGTAAATCTGAAAAACAGATTTAAAGGGAAAGAAGTATAACAAATGTATGTATCATTTATCAATAAATATTGTAAACTTACTTAAGAAAACTGTTTTTCCCACTTGTGAAACAACACCTTTCTATCGAGGTCAGGTAAACTAAGATGTACAGGAACCTATTTAATACTCTTGATATGACTTTTATGAAGGACTAACATCTCTATCACTCAGTTTCTCCCTCCGGAGGTCCTCGCTGGTACGGATGAGTGTGGTTGAACATTGCTGCTCCTTCTGTGACTCTGCAGATGTGAACAGCAAAGCATTTCTGTTCAAAATGGTGTACTTCTTTATTATACCTCTATTCATGACGGGGTCAAAGAATGATATTAGTCACTATAGCTAAAATATGTCAGCTCACCCGGCTGAGCAGGTTGACCAGAGGACAGACCCAGTTCAGAGTGAAGTGAAGGATCT
>NW_022280054.1:818639-839576 GCF_004355925.1 Anarrhichthys ocellatus | reverse complement strand
CACGATTCATACCTTAAACAGAAAGTACTGAGAGACAGACTTGGTTTATAACTGTGTATAATTGTACTGGTTCATTACAAGTTGTGGCATCTATCAGCATGCACTCCAGACAAGATATTCATTAGAGAGGTTTAATGGCAGTAGTCAAACAAGCGAGTGTATATGGTTCTGAAACAGATATACATGAAATAATGATTAAAAACCTCTATATAACGTAACAGGTTGTTATACCAGATAATTCGACAGTGCAACTTGTGTGGCATAATAAGTCATATGAGTTCAGGAAGTACAATAGTTGCTTGGGTGTAGTGTAAGTTAAGTGAGTTTATTATGTTTCCTTTGTGTTTATGAGGAGGAAGTGTTCATTTTAGTTAAAATGTGGGGTACAGTGTTATTTATCGCCAGCTACATTTGTAGGCAGTAGATCCAGTGGATCGCCAGTAGGTGTCAGTGTTGCGACATCAACAGTGTCTGTGACAGAGAGCCAGAGGGAAGTCTCGCGGGAATACGCGAGAACATGAGAATCTCTTAACAGGATAGAAGAAGAAAGTGCTGAGAAGCGACTGCATACCTTAACACACACACACACACATATATATACATATATATATATACATATATACATATATATATATATATATATATATATATATATATATATATATACATACATACATACATGTATGTTGTATTAAACTGCGTTTGTTTTTGATAAGTGTACCTAATATACTGGCATCTGAGTGTATAGTTACGTAAACGCAGTCAGTGTTTCATGTAGAAAGTCATAATTATGGAACTATAGACTGTATCCAGCCAACAAGAAGCTCCCAGGACATCGTAATGAGAGCAGTGTACATTCTGTCTGTACAGTCATGTAAAATATGAGTGCGTGTTTACTGCTGGAGCACGCATGCGCAGGAACTTAGGCTCAGAGATCTTCAAAAACTTTGAAACATGCACTGTGTCTGGAAACTCTGCACGGGACTTGAGGAGCGAAGTGAACGAGCTGACGGAATAAACGTGAGTCTACACGCTAACGACATACTCTGTAAGTACTTGAACTAATTTATTCCAATAATGCAAACCGAAATTAGCACCATTAGTATCATTTTCTGCTCATGATGTGGGCTAGGCTGCTAGCTTGTAGCTCCAGCAGCATGGGCCAACAGTAAACATAAACACGTGTTAGTTAATGTTGGAGACTCTTTATGGACTGTTGCTGTAGCGCGACATTATAAAATAGAGTTTTTAGGACATTTCACATGTAAAATACAGGACAGACAGCGAGTGGGGCTGTACACAGTTCAAATATGGAGGCTTGAGTAAAACAAAATGATGTACTAATAAGAAGACGGTCAAAACATTGTTGTTTAGCTCACAGCAATATTATACTGTGTAATATCCAAGTGAGCATCTTTCTGTTGAAAAGACGTTCAAAACTGGTCCTATCTCAATGTTTTTCTAATACTTGTATTATTTCCAGATGTCCACCTTGAAAATATGGCAGACCTTCTGAAACAGGCTCCTGTGTGACAACGATATTTAAAGAAGGAAAGGGAGATCATGGTTGTATTTAAAGAACATTGTTTGTTATATTTATATTGTTGCTTAATAAATACAAATGAATTGTTGCCTGTGTCACTTGGTCTTCTTTGTCCTGCAAGTGGAAACTGTTGATGTGTTACGATGATTAACTATTTAATTGCTACTTATTGAACTGTGAGCATTTCGACGTTTAAAACCTGGTGATGTTTAAACGACTATTTGAAGACGTTGATTAAACGTTCACGTTACGGAAAGGGTTCATAAAAGGGCTCAAGATGTCTGCCAGAGAGCCCTCAAACGCTTGACGATTTGACAGTGGGACCGCCCTAAACATTCACGGACTTCGCGGGAGCGCACCTCAAAGTCCGTGAGTCCGTCAGGGGGGACATTGGGATGTGGCCATGGACACGTAAAAAAAAGGTAAACAAAGAGGACGGCTCACGTGTGTTCAGCCTGTCTTATTAAATGTACTCAGAAACATTAAGGGTTAAAGATGGAACACAAAATAAACTTGAAATCAGAGAATGTTTATTCATTTATTCATCAAATATTTGATTTTGACAAAAACGAGTAAATAGATTATATGAAGTTACCTCTCATCTTGTGAGGAAAGAGTCTGGAAGACGTTCAAATCAGGGAGTACAAAGTATAAAACAAATACCTACATACATACATACATCATATTCATGTTGTTTTCATGGTAACGTGATATGTTGCAGCAAAGTGCTGTCCCATTCCTATTTACACCATTTCAAGCCCTCACAGTCTCTCACACTCAACCACTTACCAGGTGACGTCAGTAAGTCCTTGAGGGTTCAGGGCTTAGGGTTTAGGGGGGACATTGGGATTTGGCCAACGATTTTTTTCCTGTTTATTTGTAAATTCTGTGTATGTACGTGGAGAGCAGAGAAAAACCGGAGTCAAACTCTTTGTATGCGTACATGGCCAATAAAGCTGATTCTGAATATATTGCAATGTGGTAACGTTAACGCTAGGGGGCGATCATTCATAGTTTAACCTGATTTGTAACATGGGCTACTTGGAAAGAAAATAAAGAAGAAACAGCTGACAGACAAAATGGCTGTGGGACAAAGCTAGAAGCTTGGCTAATGTAAACATCCATCAACAGTAGACTGGAGCTGGAGCGACGATAGCGTTACTCGATACCCGTTTGACATTGCGAATGAGAGTGTATGTTGACACACAATTCACGTATCGAATCTACAGCATCTTCAATGACATAGCGCTAATTCAGCTAGCTAGATTAGCTCTGAAATTAGCTTGGGTAAACACTGATAGCTAGCTGTACATTAGCTTGTTGATTTCGCGTTTTTGAGTGAACTTTGCCGTGCGAAGAAACTTGACACACGTTACAACAATACTGTTTCGGAATGATATGTTAGTAAGAGGCTAATATGTCTGTGAGGATATTCTGCTGTCAGTTCGGTCATTTCTGTGATAGAGAGAGAGCTGCCAGCTATTAGCTTATGCTAACAAGTAAATAGGTCAAAGCCGGGGACGATTCATTTCAACAGATGTATTGCTCCTTAAAACGAATCCAGTTCGACTGCCAGGGCCGTGATTAACTCAGACGTTTTGGACAATGCTACAATACACTATTGTAGCCTTGATAAACGACGTGTGATGGGATTTAGACTCAAGCTCAGAGAAGTTACCAGTCAATGCTGCAGAAACCTGTTCTACAACCTTGATTTTCATATCTAATGGATTAATGAGCAGCCGGACCTGTCTTTTACACACGAGAATGCACCGTCAACTCTCACTGTTGTGATTGATAAAGTTTCATGTTTTCTAGTTCCACCAACAGTCTTCCTAACTTTGGTGAAGGATGACGAGCCAGCGGCGTGGGATCCATCTGGACCAATCAGAGCTGCTTTGCAAAAAAGGATGTGGTTTTTATGGCAACACTGGCTGGCAGGGCCTGTGCTCGAAGTGCTGGCGAGAGGAGAATCAGCGAGAAAAGCAAAAACAGATTCAAGAGGACTGGGCACTTGCTGAGAGGTTTGTCTGTCTCTCTGTCAACAATGTACAATCATTCCTAACAGGGAAACACCATGTCTTTAGTTCCTTTACCCTTTCATTTTGTCAGCTTGCTCTTGTGTCCATCTGTCCATCTGACAACTTTCACACTTGCACTGTCTCTCTCTCCCCTCCCCCTCCAGGCTGCAGAAAGAGGAAGAGGAAGCCTACGCAAGCAGACATCAGAAGGCCCAATCGCAGCCCACCATCACACCCTTCAGCAAGTTTGAGGAAAGAAAAACGAAGGAAAAGTCCCGCAAAGTCAACACAGTCACAAAGTTTTTTACTCCTTCCACAAAAACACCATCGAAAAAAGGTACATACTCAACTGCAAGAGATGCAAGTCATTTATCATCCCAAATAATGGATTGATAAATGACTGAAGTTGTCATTGCTGTTCTTGCATTGAAGGATAACTTCATCAAGTGGTAGAGATATTTATATACATCTTGCTTATTGTAGGCCTGTTCTGCTTAAACTCTTCTTTTGAGGAACTGGTTCTGATCACCTGTTAACCTGGAAAAATAGTAAGAAACAAAATTAATTATAGCTGTTTGTGTTTTCAGTCCAACCACTTACCTCGATTTGTAGTGTGATAACCTACACGCAGTCACGGTTTAAATAAGCTATTAGAGTGCAGCATGTGGTGCAACTACCACAAGGGATATTAGGGGGAAATGCTTTTTAAGTGTTTGAAACTTTGATTAAAATAACATCAAATGTCTTCCCTCAGATGCTTTTGAGGCTCAGTCCAGCCCGAGCCCCAGCTCCTCCACAAGCCGGCATTCCTCTGTGGACAGTGACCATGCGACGCGAGAGTTCATTGATTTTCTCAAGCCTCTGAAGTCTGGCAGGGAGATCTTCAAGCAGTGCCGGGCCTTCACTGAGAGCATGGTCTATAAGCGGGTGAGCTACAGTGGATTACTCATCACGTTTATTTTCTGGGTGTATTGAGCTCGTAGGAACCATTTAATTCTTATGTGTGACTAGTTGTGCGAATCTAGACAACCTTTTAACACATCGTTTATGCTTAAATACATTTTTTGGTTTAAGTTTGTGTTTTTACTCAAATCCTTACAGCACTGTTACCAATACTGTTTCTCAAGTCATTGCGATTGAACCATCAGTGTACTTTCCACCATTGTTTATTTGTCATAGTGTTCATTAACACCTGTCCTGATTTAGTGCTAAACACTTCTCCATGTCAACATCACTGAACGAAATGAGCTTTAATTATTGCTCCAACTCAAATACTCACTTTATAGTTTATGCACGACATCGTCACCTTAAAAATGTGTTCTGCAGTTAGTAAAATTGAGTTTGCTTCCAAGTGAGATGCTGACTTTCACACGTTGTCTCAAGAGAAAACAGGTTTCTGTAAATATGCTCCCTTCGTCATTGCAGCAGGCTTACAGTTTGTTCGACATTTGAAATGGTCAAGTAATTGCTACATTTAAACAGATAACATTATCAAAATCATGGTTAATATATCACTCTCCTATTTGGGCATGACTTTGATAACTGTCTTGGTACCATTAGTGTATTTTTAAGCTGAAATTAAAGAGTTGTTCATTTCCTTTTCTTGTTCAGGACATGGCTGCTGATGAGCTGTCAGAGTGTGTGCAGGACTTCTACCAGAATCTCTCAGACCGCCTCCACACCCAGTTCAAAGGTACTGCTTGGCTCTTACTCTTCAGAAGAACATGAACGCTGAATATCACAAACATTAAACAGTGTATTAAGTCTTTGCTCTGTGTACCTTTTGATCTTCGCGCTTCTCTTCCTAGGTTCGTCCGAACATGTAGAGAGCGTTATGGATGAAGTAGAAAAGTACATGATGACTCGTCTCTACAAGGAAGTCTTCTGTCCTGAGACCACAGACGATGAGAAGAAAGACCTGGCCATTCAGAAGAGAATCAGGTTAGCAAACAAAAGTTGTAATAACGCTTAAAATCAAAACTCAAATAATCACGAATATTTCTGCATTCCGTTTAAACACAAGAAAACACAATTGCAGGTAGAAGAACTTACTTAAATTGTAATGTTATTGTGTTCTGTTACAGAGCCTTGCATTGGGTCACCATTGAGATGCTGTGTGTTCCTGTAGATGAGGAGATCGCTGAGGTGTCAGACAATGTAGTCAAAGCCATCACAGGTATGTCTCAATATTTTTCTGAAAGCTTGGCAGGAGAGATCCAGTAAGATTTTCAGATAAAACAATTTGTTTTTGTTTTTTTCAAATCTCTGCATCATTTCAGATGTGATTGAAATGGATTCAAAGTGCGTGCCCAAGGAGAAGCTGGCATGCATCACTCTTTGCAGCAAGCACATCTTCAACGCCATCAAAATCACCAAAAAAGAGGCTGCGTCTGCGGACGACTTCCTCCCGACGCTCATCTACATTGTGCTGAAGGCAAACCCACCGCGACTGCAGTCCAACATCCAGTATATCACCCGCTTCAGCAACCCCAGCAGACTCATGACTGGAGAGGACGGTTACTACTTCACTAATCTGGTGAGGAAATGAGTTCATGCTTGCATTTATGTGGTTTAGTGTATGTGTGTGTGTGTGTGTGTGTGTGTGTGTGTGTCCAAGTCTCCATGTTTCCACATTTTTTGAAGAAGTTGTGGTGCTGTCAAGAAGGTGGGTTAATACTGACGTGTTTCTATTATTTTGTCCATCCCCATACATAACAGAAACACCTCAAATAATTTTTACAAAAACAGAACATTATGATCTCCATGAACGATCATTTATAGCACATCTGTTAAATAAGACTGCATTAGTTTTAGCTAGGTGTACTTAACAATAAACCAGATGTCAGTCCAGGTCATACAGGAATTCATGTTAGAAGCAGCTGAGCTACAAGTCAAACAGCAAGTCTCAATAAACAATGATGTAGCCGCAAGACATGTTCACGTTTTGTGTAACATAACATGGCTTGTGGCTTTATTTTGAAAACCTCTTGCTCCACTGTGCTGCTGTTCACTCTGGAAGCAAAGTTGGAAAAGAAGTTACAGATTTAAAAAAAAGTCAACCACAAATTACCTCCTGGAATTTAGTGAATGATCAGCTTAGTAGGCCCACATTAGCTAGTTATCCAAAATGCTCCCACACTGCCGATTTAAGGCTCTCTTTTTGGTGGATAAAAGCCATTTCCCTATGACATTTGTCAGCTGTTCCTCTAAATCCTTCAGGTGAGTGACGCGAGTCTTTTACACACAAAACAAGCCGCACGTATTTTATTATTATATATATATATATATATATATATATATATATATATATATTATATTCTCTGATCAATTTGTCATCATTTCTAAGCATCCATAGGTGAGATTTTCTGTTAAAGACCTTCCACATCCCCTTTCCCCAGTGCTGTGCAGTGGCCTTCATCGAGAAGCTGGACGGTCAGTCTCTGAACCTCAGCGCTGAGGAGTTTGAGCTCTACATGTCGGGCCAGGTGTCCCCCCAACGCCCACAGTCCACTGGAGCTTCTTCCTGCTCCCCGGGCAGCTCGGCTCTCGGTCAGGTCCACGAGCGGCTGGACCTGCTAGCGGGGCTAGGGGAAAGGCAGGAGCAGGTCATGGAGAAGGCTCGCCAGCTGGAGAGCGACCTCATCGACTGGTCGGACGATGTGGAGCAGAAGGTGCAGAGCGTTCTGGAGAGCTTTCCGCCGGAGACGCAAGACCCGACTGCAACCACAGCTAGCGGGACGACTCCTGCAGCATCATCAGCAATCGACTCTGACAACGTTGAGAATGAGCACCTGCCCCCACCTCTGCAACCGCAAGTGTTTGCTGGTTGACGTAAAGAGCTCTGCTCAAAAAATAACATTCCTCTAGATGCTTTAATCCCCCAGATGCTTTAATCCCCCCCCCCCCGTTCCATGCTGTTAAACACAGCAGCCGCCTCATATGGACCTCATCTCCACTCTGGCCTCCATCCATCGTCCAAGAGGCCCTGAAATTACACTAAACAGTAACAAAGCTATTGAAGTAAAGGAATAGTCTGGCATTTTGGAAAGCACGCTTTCTTGCAGAGAGTTGGATGCAAAGATCAATAACCTCTCATGTCTGTACGGTAAATATGAAGCTTAATGCAAAGGAGCAGACTGACTCCACTCCAAGTTCTTCCCGAACACATCCGTTGGTCTCCCACAATGACATCATCAGTACCTCAGTACTTCTTTATCGTTGTTATTGTCGTTACATTTATGCAGCCGGGATATATGGTTGGATGTGCTATTTAAACATATTTCTGTCATGACTCCACAAAGTTTTTGTTTTTTATATATATATATATATATATATATATATATATATATATATATATATCTCAATCACATAGCGCGATGTGACCAGGTGCAAATTCAAAACCTGGGTGCTCAAATTAACACGTAGAACCTTACTGCCCAAGTAACATCAAATGACTTTACAGTTTCCTTAAAGGAAATGGAGAAATCCGAATAATGCAAAACTTAACTTCCCCTCACTAAAATAACCCTCTAGCTCATGCTCGTGATTTGTGCAGTTTACTGGGCATTTCCCTGTCCAGCAGAGAAGTATCCGGTGAGAAAGAGAGTGAGAGCGAGTGTGTGTGTGTGTGTGTGAGAATGAGACGTGTGACGTGTGTTGCATGGACATGTTCTGTTAATGTCGGGAAATCATCAAGTCCTCCCAGTGGTGTGGATATTGTGGTCTTGTTGTCATGCCGGACCTCTCACTCATATTCTGGATGTACAGAAGTGATTTTATTTTTCTATAGAGTGGCAGTTATCGATTCTTTTGGATGCAATAGGAGACATTAATCCTGTAATATTTACAGTAGTAGTCTTGTTAAAAAAAAAAAAAAAAAACATTGCTTGAAGACATGTTACATGAATTACCGAATAGTAACATTTTCATCCGTTCATTTATATTCTTGAGGGTGTCATAAGCATGTCCCATCGAGGTTTATAGGTGATTGGTTTTGGGTGTTTGCTGTCGGAGCAGTTGGATTAGGGAGATAAGAGGTCAAAGACGATGCTGTTTCCCCGTAAACACAAGTCGCTGCTCAGGCCGGGTTGCTTTACTAACAAAACATAACCAATTTATTATATTTTAATGCACTTTTCTTCTGTTTGATTTAAAGCTATTATTTCAGAAGTACCTTTTAATGAAGTAATGGTTGTATTCAGTTGAAAGGATAGTTGGTGAAAGCAGTGTTGTTAAACGTTGTCTTTGTATTTGGCAGTAGTGGAAGGAATGTTTGGGAGAGTTTTTGTTTGTTTTCCTTTTCTCATGAGCTACGGCTTGCTAGATGTTGCTACATTTTAATCTTTTCTTTTATTCTTATTCGCAGCACGTATAGTTAGTGTGCACTTGCTGTCCGATTTTAGTTTGAGAAAAGAGTTTTAATGCAAACTTAAACAATGGCTGGAATAACTTAATATCGCACTGTATGCAGAAGCCACTTATGAGGTATATGAAGATTTCAAAACATCATCTTTGTAACCGTATAGGTTTGTTATTATATCACATGGGATGAAGTAACTCAATACTGTCTTTTATTTATATGTAAGTTATTGGGGCAGTATTGGTGTATATGCCTCCATGGGTGTGTGATGATGATGATGATGAATAAACATTTAAAATACACGTGTTTCCTGTTCATCACGTTTTACATAACTTATGATTTAGCAGGTTAGAGTGTAAAGTAAAGAGTTTGCACATGACAGTTTAACTATTCATACAGTTCTGTGTCATGGTGGAGGAAGGAAAAGGATAGTAAGTGTAAAGGTTAAACAAAATATATTATTTCTGGTATTCATCAACCTTTTTCCGCGGTGTATGCACAAATGTGTCCGTTGTGGAATCGGTCAATAGGCTTTTGCAAACTAACAGTTTGTTCATTTATTAAGTCATTTCAGATTTTCTGTCTAGTCAAGAATAAATGCATAATACGATGACAAATGAGGTAGGAAACTGATCCTAAGAACCACTTGAAAATTAATAAATTCAACAAAGAATTTAAAAAAAGAGAAGACATTCAAAAGCTATATGCAAATTCACTGCAGTACCTGAGTTAGTTAGTCTTATAGTGAGACAAATCTTAGTCTGAATGTATCTCTGTGTTACTATTCTTCTTGCTGTCTGTTGAATTACAAACACAGAATTTTGTACTAAAAATTAGTTTGGACTTGGAAAAAAATGTATACTTTTAAGTATTAATGGTAAAAAAAAAAAAAAGATGCAAATAAAAAAAGCATTATCCATAGATAATTGAGTTTATTCAATGGTCCCACCTCATTGGAGAGGGATTTTAAATAACCATTTATTTAGTCCTTAACGCCACTATATGTATAGTGACTTGTTTAATTATTCTTCAAATGTTTATTTCTCAATGCGAGTACAGTTCATATAAAAATAATAATTCTGAAGAAGAGGGTGTGTTACTTTCACTTCCCTTTGTTTTTCACAATGTTCCAGGATTGAGATAAACCTCGGATGAAGTCAAGGCAACGAAGTAGAAATTAAGAAAAACAGTTCTCATCATTTCCATTAACTTTGATGATGCTCCCTCAACTTGTACTGCCCATCCATTCTTGTCAACGTTGTTATTGAAAAAATTCCCCGTTGGTTTCCACAGATGTATGCTCGAAGTTTAAAGGAAAAGTAAACTTCACAGGAAAGACAGCATTATTTTTAGGAAAAGGGATATCCAGCGCAAAATCTGAAAAACCCGTCATTCTCACTTCCCTCTTTTAGAAATAAAAGACTCTCCCTCAGTCTCGGTTTCTTACAAGCTATCACAATGGACACGGTAATTTCCCTCCTTGGTGAGTTTTCTTCAATTAATTCGCAATATCTCACAAATTAAGCATCGTCTTTAAAATATTGTTATCAACTTTCATTTATCTTACACAGGTTTATTTTCCTTTTCAGTTCTTTCAACACTACCACAGCTCGTAGTACCTCAAGGTATGTACCACATATTCTCATCTTTAAATTCTAGACATGGAACAACTTTGCATGACATAGTGTTAACATTTGTAAACATACGTCTATACTGTATCAATTCAATCAATATGCCAGCTGCTATTTCAGCTGAGTAGATGACGTTATGTGATGTTAATAAGATGACTTAAACATTAACATTTATAATCCCAACAGTGCAGGTAGAGAGATGATTTAGATTCTTTTGGGATATTCCTCCCAAGCAGACCCACATGTGTTTGTTTTTACAGCTCCCCGTGTGACCTCGTTCAGAGCTATAGTGGAGATGGTGTCAGGGGATTCAAGGATCTTCTCTGGAGAGAGTGTGCGGCTGAAATGCAGCATCCCTGATGTCCACAGGTCGTCCTGGGATTACCTGTGGTTCAGAGGATCTGAAAAACTCCCACAGCATGAGGAGCACCTCGATCTGTGGAAACCCAGGATTAGAGAGAGTGGGAAATTTTACTGCCAGGGTGTGAGGGATACAGTGGTCGGAAACATACACACCCTCCAAAGTCTGCCTTTGGAGATCAATGTGGATGGTAAGATCTTATGTTTTTTAAGTATCATTTCAACAGAAATCTCGTTGACTCACGTCAGGCCCCTTTCTTCCTCTTTTTCCTACTTCTGCTACGCCTGTAAAATTAGGAACCACTGTACTGTTGCTGCCCTAAACTTATTTAAAGTGTTGTATTGTGCCCCAATTATGTGTTTGTTTTTAAAAAGCATTACTTAATTGGCATGTTTTGCTCACATTTCAAACACGCTGCCATTAGCCTGTTTTATTACTGTGAATATCAATACAAGGCTATGCTGTGCTATGATATGCTGTTTCTTCTCTGTAATCTTTGTTCAGGAGGGTGGGCTATCCTGCAAGTCCCACCTCATCCCGGCCTCGTTGGAGACACCTTGAAGGTCACGTGTCGCATCCGAGGCTCACTCCAACTTCACGAGGTGATTCTGTACAAAGATGGCGTTGAAGTTATGAGACAAAAGGGCCTCGACACACATTTCTACCTGACCAACTCGACCCTCGAGGACCAAGGAATGTATTCTTGTCGGGCTTCCTGGGACGCAGACAGGCGTACACGCTCTGTAATTTCAGTTGACGCTTCAGTTCAGGTCTTAGGTAAGTTCATGGGCTGCATATACTGAGTTTGCTTGTGGTTGCACACGTTAAAATAATACTTATTCACTTTCCTGCAAAGAGTTACATGAGAAGACCGATGGCACTCTCATATCTTTCTGATATGTATCTACAGCTAAGCTTAGATTAGCATAAAGGGGAAACAGCTAGCCTGCAACTCTAAATATCACTAATTAACATGTTTGATCTCGTTTTTCTATAATATGTACAAAAGCACAAGAATAAAAATATAATTTGTGGTTGTGGGGTGTTATGTGCTGGACTATTTCTAGACCTGGAGCTGCGATTTGACTACTTGGTAGAGCCTTCTTTACTTTGGCAAGCCACTGCACCTGGCCAAGAGATACACCTGTAAAACCACAAATTGTTGTTTTTACATCTACACTGAATGCTAAAGCAAGCAGCCGTTTAGTTAAGTTTATTTTAGCTTACGCAAAGTCTGTCAATTGCACCAGGCTAGCTGTTTCCAGTCTTTATGCTAAGCTAAGCTAACCAGCTGCTGACTGTCTAGTTGTTTAATTAATGTCTAATTATTCCTACGAGTAGGATTTAGCGCTGTATTTGAATGTGTCAGTAATGTTTTTTTCTTTGTGGCTCTATCTTAGAGGTTCTGTCGCAGCCACTTTTGGAGATTGTTGCAGACAATAACCTGATTCCAGTAAATAAGATGAAGCTCATCTGCCACCTCCAATACAACGCCCGTGCTCCTGCGCCCCCAATACACTTCTATTTCTACATGAATAACAACCAACTGGGAACAGCAATGTCTCAGAACCATGTCCTGGTCAAACGGACTCCAGGCCAGTACAGCTGCAAGGCCAAGGTGCCTGAGTTGGGTATCTCCAGGAGGAGTGAACCCAAACCCTTTGGGCAAGTGACAGGTACTTAGAAGTGAATGTTACTTGCTGTGTTCTCGACTAAGTTTAAACCCTAATCCTTTTCCCAAGTTGTCAAAACTGTGAATCTTTGTGCAGCAGTTGCACAACTTCTGAGATCAACTTGTCTCTGATCCAATAGGACCACAGACAATGATTCCTCCAACTCTTCATCCCAGAGATCCACGGCCTTTAGCTTTCCCAAGCTCATCCCCAGACCTTTTCCTGTCTCCTTCTGCTGAGCCAACTGCAGCCCGTCCCTCCCCTCACCAATCCACTGCAACTCCTACTTCTTTTCACCCTACTGGAGTGAGCATCCAATCCCCATATCCTACCCGGGAGCCTTCACAGTCGGCACCAAGCAATTTGCTATCTACAGTCCAGTCTTCCAATCAAACTTGGGCTCCTTTAAATATATCTATGGGATCCGGTGACGTTTCTGGAGAATCAGGTGACATTTCTGGAGAATCAGGTGACATTTCTGGAGAATCAGGTGACATTCCTTAGAACTCTCCAGAAACTGTCCTATGGTGACACGTTATCATACATAACAGACCATTGCAGAAATTAATCATACTAAATCAGAGTAATGATGTGCAACTGCCACATCTATAGCTATCTGATATCAATCATATATATGGAGCCACTGGGCTCTCAGGCTTTTAATATGATTCTTTGTGTAATCTATCATTTAACATATTACAAAGTGTCAGCTTCATGATGTCATCTGTAAACAACTAACTGGATCAGTACTGTCGGGGATTAATAACTAATGCCATGTTGGTTAAATAAATAAAGCATTCCACATTATGTACTACTGGATTTTATTTTCAATTAACTCTTTTTACAATTGCACAGAAATACTGCTTACATATTAGAAGTATTTGTATATTAACACAAACGAAAAAAGATTTACATAAGAATTGTTATTTATAGGTCACAGTGATATTCTTTGTTTGCTTAACACATACATCATGAATTTGTATGTCTCAGTCTTTGCAATTTGATAGATGGCCAAGGCCATCAGGGAAAGTGTAGATGAACAGGAAGCAGAAGTCAGAGTGTGACAACGACAGCAGTAAACAAAGATATGGGAGACAGGAAAAAGTAAGAATCAAGTGGTAAAGGAACATCTTTGTGTAGGTGTGACACGTGGTCATTTCGTTTAAATGAGGGCAACACTACAGATAGATCAATAAACACTTCAGGCAACGTGCATGGTTAAGGAACACTGTGCAGGGCTTGGAGAGGTTAAAAAAAACATAAAAACATCTGCACACTTGGTGGCAAACACAATTTTAATATATATGTGTGTATATGTATATTTAAAACTCCTGTACTGTCACGCTTACTGCTGGTATATTTATTAACAACGTTTCGGTCTATTAGTTTTATCATGAATTTAAGTCACATCATTGTATCTTTGCCATTTTGCTTTCTTCTGATATTGTCATTTTTTAATTGCCTTCTAATGGATACCTGGGTAGCAATGTGTGTGTCTTCTCAAAATGACCTCATTCTTGTGGATTGGATAATTTACCCTGCATCTCTGTTGTGATGCATGTTTATATTCCTGACGAGGGTTGTGTAGATGGAAAATTGTAAATAATTGTAAATAAATATACCAGCAGTAAACAAGACTTTTGTTTAATTCAGAAGGTAAAAGGTAATATAATAAGATACTAGTGAGATAATAATACAATAACATGATCTTGATATTGCCAGTCCTTACATTTTCATACTTGTGTGCAGTACAAGTTTTGAGCAGTTCATAATGAGTGTAGTGTAGCACCACGAGTATTTGTCCCTTGTCAGGGATCAAGATTGAACAGTCCCATAAAAGATGTTTTCAGTAGAAGATCAGGCTGTGTCTGAGTAAAGCAGGAACCCGGAGAAGATGCTGTCATCCTCACTGCTGGCATATGCCCCGTTCCAGTCTCTGAGCGTTTCCATCCACACTTGATCACCCACCACCAGCTGCAGCACCACGAGAGTGGACGCCTGGTCGATGTCTTGACCATACAGAGAGTCCCGCGTCCTTACCCGCCGTGACCCGTTCACCACCAGCGTGGCGCGCAGTGGCTGATTGCGCACAGTGATGTGGAAGGAGAAGACGTAAACCCCAGCGTGGACGCATGTGAAGCTGTTGGAAGTGACATTGAAGTGGCTCTCTTCGTTGTAGAAGACTTTGTCGAAGCGGATCGGGAAGCCAGAGGGAGGAAAGGACTTTCTTGGAGAGATACCTACACTGAAGGCTGAGCGTTTCTGGAGATACTCTGATCCCTTTGATCCTTTGAATCCACGAATGCCCCGCTCACTTCTCTTCCCAGGGAAACCTCTGTCCCCTTTTGGCCCGAGCATCCCTCTTATGCCTTGTGGACCCTGAGGTCCTCTAAGCCCTGGCTCTCCTTGTGGTCCTAGAGGGCCGTGATCCCCACGGACGCCACCAGGACCTGGGGAACCATGCTTGCCGTTCATTCCTGGAATGCCCATCGCTCCTGGAATGCCAGGAGATCCCGTATCCCCTCGCTCACCTTTCTGTCCTCTCTCCCCAAAAGTGCCACACTCCCCATTATCCCCCTTGTTGCCTTTTGGACCTATCTCAACAGCCACTCCCGGAGGTCCAGCTGGCCCCTCTTTTCCCGGTTCTCCTTTCTCGCCAGCAGTCCCATTCTTGCCAGGTTCCCCTTTCACCCCACCATCACCTTTGACACCTTGCAACCCTATTTCACCTTTCTCACCTGTTGCGCCACCATCACCTGCAAGGTAAGGAAAACTGTGTCAGAAATATTGTTTTATTGTTTTATATATTATTTTATAAGTCTGGAGACAATATAAAACGATTCAGCAATCATCACAACAAGTTTTCACCTTTTTGTCCTAATTTCCCTGGAACTCCTGGTGCCCCGCCTGTTCCACTGCTTCCTTTGTCTGCTTTATCCCCTACGAAATTGATTCAATGAACAGTATCCAACTTAAGCATCATAAATACATTTTTTAACTAGTGCTAATATATGAAGAATAATAAGAAGAGTATACTGAATTACTTTCTTTTGATGGGCCCCTTTACAGTATGCGTTGTGCCCAGGGGCCCATTGTTTCATAATGTCCTATTTGTAATATTTATGTAATAAACATTTTAAAATGTGTATTCAACCGTATTATACTAGCCTTTGTCTCCTCTTAAGCCCATAGGACCACTGACTCCCGGTTGGCCAGGTAAAGCAGCTGCTCCTGTAAGGCCTCTATCACCTGGTGGCCCTGGGAAGCAAACACAGTCAAAGTTCAAAATGCTGAAAGCAAACATACGAACAAATTGAATAATTAAATCTAAATGTGTTTTGCTTTATTGCACTTTATCAGTGAGTCTTTTACCTTCCAGGCCTCTGTCTCCCTTTGGCCCCCTGGGGCCTCTCTCAGGTGGACAGCACTCACAGAAGTTGAAGTAGCACTCATTGTAATCTAGAGTGTAATTCTCAGGAGCCCCCTGCTCGGTGCCCTCTGTGTAGTCCTGTGGGTAGACGTGATTTGGAATGGTGGTCCTCTCTGTGGGGGGCAGCGGTTGGGGCTTCACAGGATTTGCGCTCGGCACTGTCTTGAGAGTCTTGGGCATGCTGGTGGTTACAGGGCTGTGCACGGTGATCTGAGGGAGGGGCTTCTTGGTGTACTGGTACTTCGGCTTCTGTGTAGTCTTAGCTTCAGCACAGGACACCACAGCGAGTGTAACCACAACTACAGCCACAAGGGTTGACTGACAGGAGATAATCCTCATGATTGACTGGGATCGGTTCTTTTCTTCTGTTCGTTTGATTTCATTTCATTGTCAATCCACTTTAGGTTTAAAGACGAGAGGTTACAAAAATAGCACATGCTGATTAGCATTACTGTTGCAAAACACTCAAAGCACTGCATCAAGCCGTCTCTCCCCTCATCTACTATGATTATCACTATTGTGATTCTTTTTCTCTGTTGCTCTAGTTCCACTTGTACTTTATACACTGCCAATTTCAGGTTGGAGCTACTTTGTTTCTCAGTGATGTGCCACTCTAAGCTGATCGTATGGGTGTTTATCAGTAAATTCAGCTGTTACAATGTTTAACTGCAATGGAAACCTGCATCTTCATCATTTTCATCAAGGTCAGTAAGCTCCTCAACCTAGATATGCCATTCTATACACATAAATCAATCATTTCAATAGGTAACCCATCATGCCGAGATTCAGCTTTCTCTGCAAAATTTTGAATTTAGCAAAACTGATAAGACTCACCCAGTGATGCATAAGTGGTATGGTCATTTATCCTTTCTAGCGGTGGCTCAGAGGCAGCCCCAGGAGCTCCAGGTCTTTCTGATATCTCTGCGAGGCTTGGGCGAAAGAACATCCCCACCGATGAGGGTGTTAAGCTGGAATCACAGGGGGAGGTCTGAAATCCAACTGACGGGCTGGAGCCGACCCAAGGAGAACCACTGTGCTGTGGCCCATTCTCTGTACCCCTGTTGTGTAGAAAGGTGCTTTTGTGACACGGGATACAGCACCCGCCAGGAGCACTCCTTCACTGCGAGCTAGGCGAGGCCGTGGGGCAATGGGTCATCCGATATGGGAGGCATTCCTCCAACATCCAACTTACTACCCAGGCTTTTACGCTGGGACAAAGCCAAGCAAAGAGGGTTCTGTGACAAAGGGCCAGGGCACTACAGCAGCCCTTTTTTTCAAGCGTAAGTTTGTACTGTATTCTGCATGATGGTGCAAAACATTTTTACAGATGTGCCACTCAGTTGCAAGTTGTTCGACAGTACACCAAGATTGGAATATCTGCAGAAATTCATTTAAAAATGTTTTACGACTAACAAACTGGCGCGCAACACAGGGAGCTCAGTATTGACAATCTACTGGTACTTGGTGAAAATCCAGAAGAAAGCTTAAACCTTAAGAGCACTGTTAATCTCCTCACTCAACAGTTGCTAAACCTGAGCTGTTTGTCAAGGGAACCAACTTATCTACTTATCTAAATCAGTGCCGTTGCAACGCTTGCCCGATCACTGTGACCGACTTTCTGCATGAGCCCCCGAGACTGCTGGCAGCTATATTTGCTAACTATGATTCATACTGTGTAGCTGGACAATGATTCATTCTTTGGGTGTAACAAGATAGCATCGTGTTTTTGTAGAAAAGTGATTTTCCGGTAGCTGTCTACTCGAAACTCTCGACTGGTCAGTGAATGAGTGTTTGAGCAATGGACATGCCTCAGTTGTCAAAGACCTCACATCCTCAGAGGGATCTATGACCAGCTATGAGTGAGCAGAAAGAAGGGAAATGAAATTTGGGAAACAGAGAGGGGTGATGGTGAGATGGGGGCTACTAAATAGGAGACGATTGTGTTTATTTAAACCATTTTTTTTATCTTCACACGTATACTTTTCTTTACCTCCTCACCTCAATTTACACGCTCTTTTTCTCCCTCCTTCCCAGCAGCTCAGGTGAAGTGTCCTTGACTTGCCCCTCCATAAAAGACAAACTGAGGGAGTGTAACATATGCAGCTGAGTCCTGAGAGAGGAGTTCCTTTGGGGTTCTCCATGCCCAACCTCGACCCCGTCGTCTCTCAGTTCCATTCAGATCACACACAACGGCAGCGGTCGGCTTACAGTGCTCCAGCTGGTCACAGAGGACCCAGGCGCCGCTCACCTGTCCGTTCATTTAACACTGGCAGCAGCCCTGCCCTCAGCCTCCATCCACACACACTATAGAGCAAGGGATAAGTAAGAGTTAACTTACTCAACGGATGCAGCCAAGCAGACAGAGAGCCAAAGATGACTTGGATGGATGGAGCTGTATTACCTTACATTAACCCTATTCATTCGATCTTCAAGCTGCAGTGAATGTGTAGGGAGAGGGTGAGAGTGAGACAATAACATAGACTTGTTTAGTAACCAACACAGCAACCAGTCACTCTAGATTATTCCAGTACTGACAAGACATAGACAGTGTTTTGTTCTTTACTGTGGGATCTTATCAAAGAAAATCTAGATCCTGCAGAATTAGCAGCTAATGACTTTGGCAAGAGATCTGCTGGCAGTGAAGACACATCTAATGTAGTCGGACAGAGGACAAAAACACTTTCTCCTGCCACACTTTCCCCAACTAGCCTCTCTGATGTCAGGGATTGGGTTCTAATGTGCTTTTGGGGCTGTATTTCTGCATTTCTGAAAAACGGTATTGTGTTTTCTGTTTATAATACATTGTTGGTTGAGTTATATCTTAGCTTACTTGGACCTTTTCTATTTAAAGGAAATGTGTGGGATTATTTGTATTACTGATGAAGGCATTGTAGTTGGACATTTTTCGTCTTTCTTCCAGAGAGCGAGAGGAAAAGATTGAGATCTCTCACATCTGTTGAATTGAAGCTACAGCCAGCAGACGGTTAGTTCAGTTTAGCAATAAGACCGGAAACAAGGGGAGACAGCTCGCCTGGCTTTGTAAAAAGGTAACAAAATCTGCACATTAGCACCTCCAAAGCTCTCTAAATAACAAATATCTCCACATGTTGCCCCGGCACCCTCGCAGTGACAACAAGTCTTGTGGAAGTAACTGCTCCAAATCCAAAACTAGTCCAGAACAAAATCCTGCGTTAATCCATTTTAAATGTAACTCAAATCACTAAGTCACTACAATCAGATAGATATTTGGAACCCAAATCTTAACAAATGTCCCATATCTATTATGTAGTAGGTTTTTATTTTCAGTATAGTATGTTGAAAAAAGGTTTGATATCAAGTGTTATGAAAAAACAAAACCCTGTCTCCCTCCCTTGAGCCTTTCACATTAAAATTCTTGGTACTTGTCAATCATCCCTTCACAGGAGCTTGCATATATTGATGAGAATGTTCCTCTTTTCCATGAATGTACAGCACCGTACTCTGAATACAGAACCACAATGTGAACCAGATAGTCTTAACTTAAAGATAATGAATAGAGTGCTTACTGAACTAGATTCAGACTTGTGATGATTGAACTTGGGCAAAGAATGAGACCATTGAGCAAAAGATTATTTCTCTGCTTGACCACTTGGTGGCAGACTTGGGTTTTAGGTTTCACCACAAAGATCCTGTACGTAAAAAAACAAAAACATGTCTCAGCTTACTAAAAACCTTTATAGTTTGTAATATGCAGATGGTGGTGAAGATGTTGCTCTCACAAGCAGGCCTATATTTAGGAGCACAACAAGTCTCTTTAATACGCTACGCTGCTCTTCATCAACTTTTACTATGAGCCAAACTTAGCATAACATGTTTTCATTTGGAGTAAAAGTCCTTTGACCATGTCAGGGTTTGGATCCAGCTGTGGTTTAATGCCTTGCTGGGCTCAGGTTTTTAACAGGCCAACCACTCCTATTCTCATATCGACTGATTCGTATCTCAGATATACTGTGGCGCTGTGTCATTAAATGGATTCCTCCTCCATCTTTGATCAACAAAGAATGGCAATAATTGAACAATCACTCTAAATATCACAGCACAAACCCTACGCTTGTTGGCAAACAAAATATTCCTGGATTATGTTGTAATGGGGAAATGGATTTCTACATCCATAAAATAAAGTCTACGTCTGAGTGAGACTTTTTGAATGAACGTTTCTTAATACAAGGGGAAAATACGGTTAAAAAAGTGTGTTAAACTAAGACAGACAGACACATCCAACAGTGCAAACAATGATCCCTCAAAAACAAGTCTGTTAAATGACACTACAATACATAATACATACGTAGCAGGGTATTGTGTAGTCCTTTGTCTTTTTTTTATTTGGTGTTATAGATTTTTACACAAGGGAATTACACAATTGTCGATAAGTTATACAGTTAACTGAAGACAAAAATCAAATGTGTTGGTCACAGTCGTTGGTCATATAAAACGAATGTGATATCTTCAAATATTCAGATTTTGTGGCAAACTCTTTATTAAGCCATAAGCTGTAGCAGAATATACAATTACAATGAATCTAATTGACCTTGCCCTGTAAAGAAACTAAATCTCACAAGTTACTTCATGAAAACAGTTTGCGTAGGTATGTGCATGTTAGTGACGTTAGACTAGATAATATGCAGTTGAGACATTTACCTTAAAAAAGGACTCAACATTTAATCACACAAATGGGACATAAAAGCACTTTCTTTTATAGAAGAGACCAGAAGAGAACATTAAGTGAATTACAAAAATAAAAGTGTTCATCAGTGAACAGAATTATATTATCACAAAGTTTATTCAAAGATCATGTAAAGCTGTCATGCCATGTGTGGATGTCCTGACGTGTCCATTGTTGTCGATGTCAGTCAAAGATTGAGGCTAAACAGTATTCGTAG
>NW_022280054.1:726522-818629 GCF_004355925.1 Anarrhichthys ocellatus | reverse complement strand
TGTGTGTGTGTGTGTGTGTGTGTGTGTGTTTAAATGTAAAATTGTTATGGATGAGTCATCAAATGTATTCATATGTATTATTGTTTAATACACTATTAATATGGCAACACTTTCTGGGGTTTCCTTGTAAACTGAAACCTGGTTGCGTTGTCATTTTTATTTGGGAGAAACAGTTGCAGGCTATATATAAACACAACAGAAACAATACACCGACCCTCTGGGTGTTCTGAGAGCATTTGATTCTGCAGATAGCTTTGTTTACATCTTGTCTTTATGGAGATGACCTCTGGTCTCTTCCTTCATGGGATACAAATTAACATGTGAAGTGTAAACAGAAGACTCTGAGGCAGACTTGCACGATGTAGGATGGCGTCAGAAAACGCAGCGCCCGGATTTTAATATGCGACAGGAGAGGATGTGAGATGAAGGAAAAGAAGAAAAAAAGAGGAAAACAAAGAGGGAGTAGAGAGGAAAGGAAACAAGAATAATAGAAAGGAAAGGAGAAGAATGGAGAGGAGAGGAAAGAAAAGGAAATGAGAAGAGAGGAAACAAATAAGAAGAATGGAGAGGAAAGGAGTGGAACTGAGGGGAGGGTTAAGGAAAGGAAATGAGAGGAGAAACAAGTAAAGATTAGTGGAGAGGAAATAAACAAACAACAAACAGCTGTCCAAGTAGCTTCAGATGTCTTTATTTTCTTAACATTGCAACATTGTGTTGCTATCATGTATAAATTAAACACAAATTTAGGTGAACTGGGAAAAAAAGCCTCTCATAGAGCTCTTCAAACTTGGTACAGGAAATATCTGGGCCTATACACCTACTGACAACTGAATATAAATGACACAAACTGGGGACAGTATGAAAGCACTTTCAGGTAGAAAAACAAAGAACACGTTATGTGTTATTTATGGACACAAGAGAACACAGATATCAATATTCATGATAAGTTTGGTAATTGACATTGTAACCAGCCAAGCATTTACCAATGTATTTAAATATATAACAAAGTATAAATAAAGGGGATCATGATTGGACTGTAATCAGTTAGCTCTGGATCCATCTTAAGCACACAACTAAATGCAATGCTCATCACAAGATGAGCATTGCATTTACAACTACGACACACTACGACTCATCCTCTCTCCGGTTCATCTCTATAGATCCACTATAGGTGAAGAAGACGGCTTTTGCTCTCGGCAGGCAAACAGTTCTGCTTTGAGTTCAGAGGCTGTCGATTAAGTAAAGCTACAACATTAACAAAGCCGTGCCTAAAATGCAAAGGTGTGCCGTATCAATATTTGCTCATGCTCAGTGCTGAGCACACCTTCCTGATGTACCAACATCAAGAGATAAAGAGAGGGCTATGCCATTACTTTATGAGTAAATCGTTTAATTCCACAACTGATCCCTGATCATGACACTTTTAGATTCATTGCATAGCTTGGGCTTTTCTTATCAACTCTTCCTTAAAAGATCAGCAAACTTAAAATGTGCATTGTACCATGCCAGCTAGCATTACAGTGCATAAAGGCAACTAAAAAGCTGATAAACACATACGCACACATGCTTAAAGGGGCACTCCACCAATTGTACAGCTTGTAAAATAGTTGTATAATGTCTTCTTTGGAGCTGAAGAGAGCTTTCCTAAGGTGGTGTCTAAAATCACTGCCTTGATCACTTGTTTACTACTCCTTAGATAAAAACACTCAATAGTTGACTCTGTAGTGAGCAGTACATTTATAATTCGGAAACTTATGAATCATCGTCATTTTGCGTCATTGACAGCTGTAGAATCACACAATGATAATTTTCATATCTATTAAATGCGATGCATTGCATTATGTGATTGATAGACAGACAGTACATTTTCTTGCTCCACTTTTGGAACATTTAGGGCATTAAATAGTCCATAAATCACCTACTCTGAATTCAGACACATAGATATAATATAAAACAGCACAGAGTAAATTCAGTGCACTATATAATAAATAGTGATGTCTGAAAAATAATCCAAATTTGGAGTTTAAAAGATGTGGGTATATTAATCAATTAGGGAGGGTCTACACAGAAATACCCTATCAAGTTGTATTATGGGAAATATAAATATTATGGGATCCAGTGATTTGGGTTTTGCTTTTTTAGGATATCTTCTTCCCTGCTGCTCTCGTTTTCATTTGTCTGCAACAAGTTTTTTTTATGGACGTGACACAAAATTTTCGGAAAATGCCCCTTTAAAGACTGTAGCTTAAAAGCCATGACGGAAACAACAGCATCTAGCAGTATTTTGTTGTGAGAGAAGCATGCAAATGTGCAATCCATGTATGACCCTATCATGCAAAACCCAGAGGTGGTATGCACTCACACAGGACATGTGGTCAGACAGACAAAAACAAATAAGACAAACAACATTTCACAAAATGTTTCACAGCGAGGGTGTGAAAGTAATGTACAGTCGTGTATCTAATACCATGGGGTAAGGCCACAGGGTTTGGGATGTACAGAAGATAGTAAGGCTCTGATTTCCAGATCATCTCATTAAGAGCTTCTTGTTTTCAGTCTTGATTAGCAGCGGCAATGGAACCGCTGTGGTTCGGGACAAACGTGGTGTAAAGAGGGCCTCAAAGTTCACTGGGAGATAAGAAGTTGAGTTATACGAAAATTGTTTGGAGACTCGGGATAATCCACCCCGTCGCTGCTTCTTTTTCCTCCAAATTCTCTCCGACTTTTAGCTCATGAGCGCCATGGTGCTCTCAGGCTGGCCGCCAAAGAGCCCGGAGAAAAACTCCAGTGCGAGTCGCAGGTGAATGGGCACAAAGACATACGAGGTGTAGACCACCATGCCGATGACGGAGAAGAGGATGGAGTTGAAGATTGACTTTTCCCAGGGCTCCAGGACATAGATGCCGGTGATGAGCAGGTACTGGTAGTACAGCCAGGCCAGGTACTCCCTAAAGTTCTTGAAGTTCATCTTGCAAGCTGGACAGAAGGTAAAGAAAAAATAGTCTATGTTTATCAATAAGGAGGTGTGGAAGGGAATTAGGAGCACACCTTTGGCCCTCCAAACCCACAGCAGGCCTCATGGATCTAATAGGATTCATGTGCGTGGGACAGAGAAACACCCAAGAAATTAAATCCCGGGGTCCCACATGAATACATAACAGTCACCCTTGACACACATGCATGTGTTGTTATCACACACATGGGACACTTACAAATAGACCTATACGTTTCTGCTCCTGGAGGGTAATGAGCAACGGTTTC
Organism: Anarrhichthys ocellatus; assembly: GCF_004355925.1. Lineage (NCBI taxonomy): Eukaryota > Metazoa > Chordata > Actinopteri > Perciformes > Anarhichadidae > Anarrhichthys > Anarrhichthys ocellatus. Next base: position 815,368 of record NW_022280054.1, on the reverse strand, counting down.
CACCATAGAACATGCACTTTAATAACAGAAGGACGAAATAACATTCCCTTGTTTTAAAGGTCTGTTTGCATGGGTTATGGTGTTTGTAATTAGTATATTAAATATTATAATATATTATAAGTTAAACCTTTTTTCAAATATCTGATTTAAAAATATAAATCTTTTGTTTATTTGAAGCTTTGCATAGCCGCAGGCATAAACAGATCCGCCACAATTGGGTAAGGGGCGGAGTCAACAGGTGCGCTGCACGAACAGGTGCACTCACCTCGAAAAACAGGAGAAGTCCCAAATAGCTTTACAGTCTACTCCACAGGATGCACACAAATTAACCTCCTTAACATAAATACCACAGTAAAGCTGTTGTACTGAAGTTACAACAACCAAAACACATATGTGAAGGCCTAGCGCCCTGTGATGACCAGCAGGATATTAATTAATTTAATTAATTTAATAAGTTCGGCCCAGAAAATATCAAAATAACTTAAAAAGTTAAATTCCTGTTATAAATGTATAATTAATAACTATTTCCACATAGCAATGCTACGTTTCATCACCATTCCTGTTAATTGACACTTTTTAACAGACACAATATTAGAGAGGGTATATCAGCTACTGAGCGCTCCCTGTAGCCTGCATTGTGTAGAACCGAATCCATATATTGAGACTCACCTAAGCAGCCGACGACAGATCCCTGGATATCTATACTGGTGGAGGTAATTACTGGCGCCCGCGTCCCGCTGCTGCTCCGCTGCTTTGTGTAAACCAGTTTGCCGCTGGCGTATATGTAGCATAATGACACCACACCCACTGGGCCTACTCGTGCTGACACTCACGGCTCACCTGGCTCACAGATCATGCAGGTGGAGTGACCGAGGACTATAACGTACAGGCCGGTGTGTGTGTTTGTGTGGGTGTGTGTTTGTGTGGGTGTGTGTGTTTACGCAGCTGAAAGAAAAACAGTCCTCGCATCAGAGGCACCGCAGCAGTCGGTGTCTAGGTTGCAGTGCTAAGTCAGCTGATTTCTTGTGCTTCATTTTTAAACTTGCTTCAGTCCGTGTCGCATCCTCGTGCGGATCTGTGCCACCATGCTGCAGCCCGACACTGCGCCGCAGTACCACCTCTGACGTAGCAGCAGCAGCAGGAGGAGGACGCTGGAAAAACGAGCCGAGACAGCGCAACCCTGGTATGCACTTAAACCGTAGCGATGTAAGTTCATAAACAGCATATATTGTGCAAATACGAGATCGTACACGGAACGTAAAAGACATTCCGACAGTTTAATATTCAGCTGCAGTCTTTGCACAGTTCAGTTACCTTAATAAACGATGCGTAACCGTTCGCCAACAGCCCTGCTGTGTTTACTTTAGGTAAATACACAAAAAGAAAATTCAACACGCTATAGACATCTGGATCCACTTTCATGATAACAATATTTTGTAGGCTGCAGTGTTTCAATAACGCTCTGTTCTTTTGTCTTCATACATCTAGTCGATGAGTTTGTGCATTTTGGAGACAGGCGCTGAATCTGTAACCGTATTACGCACCAACCACAGATTGACTAACGCGTTTGTCTTATAAAACCACCCAAAGTCTACATGCACACTCAGACACAAAACATGTATATATTTAGGCAAGCATGAAACAAGGGCTGAGAAAGCGTTAAACGTGAATAACCTGAACCTTAAACAAGGACCGCCAATAGAAGAAGAAAAAACGCACAACCCAAAAAAAGCCGAAAAAGTACTTCAAGTACAACTTGAGAAGTTGTCCCTTTTGTTTTAGGACAATCAGTTCGGGAAATCTTATCTCCTATCTGCTGAAGGTTTGCTGACATGCTCAATTCATGCACTTGACAGGACTTTGTATAATAGATGTGTAAACACGGGCAGTGCCACCTTGGTGCACGGGTTGCGTATGGATACACTGCGATTTTGTCTGCGTCACATGGATGAGGACTGGTTCATAATGCCAGAAATGTTGCATGAATAACATTTTCCCCTTGCAGAGATTTAATAGGCTAACTCTGTTTAGTATACATATTTACATAAACCATCCTGAAGTGCTCCGCTACATCCCAGATCCCAGAGGTCTTCTTATGCTGAGAGAAAATGGTTCTGTAATAGTAGAAATTAGGTCAGGGGGGCTTAGAGGCAAAAGCATTTGGGTAACAAGGGCTCAGTTTGTGCACCAGCAAAGGTGGCGAGAAAATCAGGTCAACAGGAGGTGGCTCAGAAAAAAAGAAGCAGCCCCATTCTTGGTTGGTGTTGCCCAAAAGCACACACACAAACACACAGAGGGGATTCACCTCATTCACTTTCCCAAGTAGATCTGATTACCATTAACAGCAAGCTCAGGTTTGTGAAAAACAAGACTGGGCCGCCGCCTCCTCCTCCTCTTCAAGTTCTAATGTGAGACAAGTGACACAGAATAATACAACCTGGGACACACACGTTCCTCCAGTGTCTTAGATCACCTAAAAGCTTCAAATCTGTAGTTCTGAACAGCCACGCCACTAATTTTATGTTAAAATGTATATATACTTTTCTCCCAAAGGGTTTTTAAGGCAAACTGCTTCACACAATGTACTCTCCACCTTTTGTTCTAATAGAGTCCTAGTATTCTGTTAGAACCGAGATATATGGGAAATTACAATTACTTTTCATAAGACTTTTTTGATATTGCTTATAAAATGCTTCTTTTTTTTTTTTTTTTTCTTACATAAAGAATTGTATGCAGTGCATTCAATTTGTATATTGTGTTCCGTTTAATCCGTACAAGAGCATGAAATACGAGGTGGTAATGTTACATATCAGACCATTTAAAATCTGCACATCATTTTAAAGTGTTTAGCCATTTCTTTACTCATTAGCATAAATCAATGTTACTTGTTCAAAAGCCCCTCATTTGACAGCTTCATTGTGAGAATGTTTCTGGGTGTAAAGTGTCCAAAATATAGAGTGGAATCTAGCACTGATGAAGTTCAGATGCGTGTCTGCGAGTACCTTTGGTGTACATTAAAATGTGACAGCTTGCAGTACACAACTGTTTACACACGAGCCATAAACAGGTGAGGACACTTCTTACTCAGAGCAGCCTCGATTTTCTAATTTGCATCTCCAGCTGCAGCCCATATCAGAGCACAGACGGCAGTCTCTCTGGCTGAAAAGGTGGTGAAGCTGGGTGAGTATTTTGAATAATATCCATGGTGGCAATAAGACACACCATTTACCAACACAACCTCTTCAGAAGCATTTCTTCTCTTTTGTTAGTGGCCCAAAGCTCCCTCTGGTGGATACACACAGCAGAGAACTTGACAATGAAAATCACTGGTCTCAATTCCATACTACCCGAGTCTACACAGGTGTTAAATAAGTAACAAAATAATTATGTATGCATTGATTTCTGAGTGTGCCGTTGATGCAAACTATCTTCTCTCAGTGCACAAAGGAGGAGTTGCTCAAAGCTGGTAAATTAAATGTGGACGGTGGCAAAACAGCAAAAATAAGTATTCAATCTTAGATTTTTTTTTTGTTAAGTTTAATTGGAAGCAGCTTTCATAAATTGCAGGTTATCTGACATCACAAATTTCTCTGACAATAAGTTACTGCATATAATTCATATGTAGTATGGATAAGGGACCCATCTAATGTCTTTTAAATCCCCCCCAAAAAATATTCATGAAAAGTGTGGATTAGGACAAATTCATTTTGATATAGTGAACTAGAAGCACTCAATTTCCACATCACTTCAAAATGTTAAATGACAAAGAGAGCACTTTAGAAGCACATTGGTTATCAGGTGGCACCATTATAACCCACCATGTTAACTGTCATTACATTACAGTCTGATGACACATTATTATTCAGTGGTGCACTCAGTCCTCAATCTGCTCTCAGTTCTGTGTGTAATTGTATCACTGTATTTGACAGATCAGCCGTCAGTGTCACACAGGAAGGATGGGAACCGGTTACTCCGTCATCATGTCGGCACCCTCTTCTCCTGTTGCATCTGTCAGGCTGAGCTCCTCCAGCATCTCCACCAGGGACACACATGGTGCTCCGTCATCCTCAGTGTCGCTCGCCGCTGGCATCTTGGACGCATCTGAAATTCAAAATCCACCTCTTTTCATTAACTGTCTAATACATCATCTATAATGAGCGTGTGTGACATTAGATCTATTGTCATCTTAAGCAGCCATGGAAACAAACATATTAACAGAAAGGCTGACGTGAAGTCTGCAGTGTGCAGCTGCTCACCTCTGTAGATGTTAACATTCTTCCTCAGAGCCTCATCCTCCTCCAGGTCCTCCAGGAAGTCCTGGTATTGTCTGAAGACCGAAAAACAAGTTACAGGAAAACCCACGTGGCACAACATTACAGGATACTTGGCATTCACATTTTACAATTATTCACTAACCTACCAAAACATCATATCTTTAGTCACCACTTAGGTTCCAATTGTTTCTCATTATTTTCTGGGAGAGGGACTTTCTGTGCCCAATTTCTCAGAGACTAAAAACATGTTTATTTAGGTATTCTCTAAGGACACGGTGTGCTAAATGGATGCCCTTCATTTTATAAAAGAGTATTTCATGAGAACTTCTTCAAGCATTAATTTAAGGATCATTCTGGGGATATTTTACATTTCTCAACATATCCCTTTAAAAGACCAAAGCCTGCATGATTTGAGTCTACTAACAGGTATTGCCAGTGTAGTTTCATTACTGTTCAGAAACTATTAAAAAACAAAATTGACCCACACTGTTGACTGCCATGTTTTATTATTAAACAGACACATGGCACTGTAATTTGAATTGAGTCAATCCAACACCGTTCTGCTGCTGTAGACACTCGAGCACCAAATATGCATCACTCCAAGTCTGAAAATACTAACAATAAATGCGCTACTTACTCCTGATTGAGTTACATTTGCTTAAAAAAAAAACCTACAGTGTCTAGCTGTTATAAGTCATTTATTTAGCCTTTTAAAAGTAGAATATCACAAGCCTTTAAAGATGACTAGTTAAACATCAAATATGCACACCAGACAACGCTTAAGAAAACAACAAATTCTTGACGCTTGAATTCACTTCAAGAGGAATCAGAAACTCGGTATGTCTCTCCTACCTCTCATCATCTGTGTCGTTGTCTTCCCGGTCTCTCACCATCTCATGCAGTTTCCAGTTCCTGCGCCTCACCCTCCTGCTGCGGTCGTAGCTCTTCTTGATCAGGACCTGAGAGGGTCCACATTCAGTTTGTACAAATTAAAACCACACAACAAACTTTTCTCATGTGATGGTATTTTTCCAAGGATGTGATCAAATCTACAGTCAGTATGTTAAATTGCCACTAGAGGACAGTGTTCAACAAGACGACAACAGCTACTCAAAGGGATCATGGAAGCCCTGGTTTGTTCACTGAGGAGTCTCACCACATCAGGAACGTGGTTTGGGTTCATCTTATTCAAGTATTCATCATTGACGTTGGAATTGGCAAAGTCAAATCTGTAATGGGAGAAGTGAATACGGCATAAATTGTAACGCTCCAAGCATGTGATCGGTCTTCACCGCCAACCCGACCAACATACTCGTACTCACCCCAGCACCAGGTCTCCGATGTTGAGCAGGTGGCCCAGGAATGTACGGCAGTGATACTGCTGACTGGTGTCCATCTCTGATGTTTTCTGCACCCACACCTCAGCCAGGGTGTGCTGTAACAAGCACACACACACGGGGGGAATATAAATGAAGTTTGAGTCACTAAAACAACATCTTGTTATTTTCCTCCAGTGTCTTCAGACAACTGCATCGATACTGGTGCAACATTCAGAGCAAACAGTGTCCCTACAAACCTCATCTCCTGCACCATCGAAACAAACACTCCCGTGGAGCACACCGTGTTCCTGTCGTCTTGGCCTGAATCCCGCATACAGACTCGGGGATAACGTAATGCTTCGCTATTGATTTTGCTTCCAAAAAGAAAAGCAATGTTCCTCCATAATGCAATCTGTTCTGCAACAACAACACACACACACAAACACGCCCTCACCTTATTGGACCTCACGCCCGCTCCAGCACCCAGCTTCTGGTTTCGGATGATGTCGGTGTCCATAACGATGAACTCCTCCAGCTGCCGCCGGTTAACGAGACTGTAGAAGGGGTTTCGCCAGTATGTGTTCCCGTCCACCTCGGCAACTAGTGAGTTAGAGATTATTCATGAGTTCATTACCGACAGTTCAGACAGAAAATGTGTGAGCACGAATGATATAGCACCATCTGTTGATGCATTAGATTGTTTTTAAACTTCAAACTTTAAGTTTCTTTATCTAAAAAAACACATGGGTCATAAAAGTAGCATGAATCTGTCAGTGTTTTTCTATCTGTACACACAGACAGAATGATGTGTTTCCGTCTATATTGCAAGTAAACTGAAGACGACAAACAGCGACGCAAATATTTTTAATACTCGAGTTAATTGCTTACAGCAGCCCAAATCTGCCAAACAGAGCTTTGCCTCGAGGCTGTCTCAGCTATTCAGCCTGCTCTAAAACTTTCTGCAACAAAAATAGCCTGCTCTTTGAAGAGTAATTAAAACCGTGCGAGACGCTTACAGAGTGTCAGAAATCTGCCGAGGAGCGTCTCAGCCTCTCACAAAATGAATGATTACACAGAGGAGGCACGTCGTCGCTAATTGTCAGCAGTCTTGTATTGATTACGAATCCCTCAAAATAATCTCATTCGGCTATGACGGCATGCACAAAATATCTTTGGATTTGTGTCTCGAGTTAGACGGCTGTGATGAACATGTGGTCAGCAGACGGGCATCGAAGCAGTGATTTGAGGGGGGGGGTTAATCGAGGTCCCGCCCCCACACACCCACCCGAGCCAATCACGAGCCGATTACAGCTACAGTTCATTAGCGTGAGCCACATAGCTACTATGTTAGCAGAAAGACCCAACAACTAACCCTAATATCTTTATAACTACATTTAGATTAAACTGACACGTTTTATTACACAGACACGTGATTGGGAAACTATTTTGATAATCATTTGACTGCTTTTATTTATCAAGCAGAAATGCCAAAAATGATCTGATGTGACTAGTAAACTGAATTTTTGACTGACGGTTGAACAAAACAAGTAATTTGAAGACAACGATTACAATTTCATGCCAAAACATTAAAAGAAAGTAATTTTCACATTAAAGATACTACGAGGAACTTTCATGTTGTGCTGGTATTGGCGGTCCCTGTGGACAAAAGCTGACGTGTTTCTGAGCTCATTGAACTGCAGCAGGGCCCCGACAGACGGCCCCCCATAGTCCTGGTTCTGGTTCTCTCATGCGGAGATCCGACTGCTGGTTGAAGTCGAACAAAGATATTCAGTTCGCAATGATTTAAAAGAGAGAAAAGCACTAAAGCTTGAATCAGAGAATGTTTGGATTTTTTCAGTGACAAATACCTTAAATAATGAATCAATGTTCTTGAATAACTTTCTGTTCATCTACTTGTTGTTTCAGCACCAGTCTTGTTAATGTTTTTGATTTTATTTATGATAAGCAAACAACGAGATGACGGTTTGTAAGCATGTCTACTCTCCCGTGTGTGCAAATTGAAGATGAGCTAAATCTTGGGGCTAAATTCCTCATTAGAGAGCACGGAAACCGTGGGAACTTCTGATGTCCGTGCATAGAGCTCACATTACTGAAGAAGTGAGTGTAGGAATTCAAACTACAACTCAGCTGACAACAACCAGACTTCAGACTGCAGCTGCATGAATATCTAGTCAGTCGGACCCGTGAAGAGACGCTGCTCCAGCAGTAGAAATACTCACTCTGCAGGGTGTTGGGATCGATGAGGTGGATGGTGCTGGTGACCCGGGCGCACACACAGACTTGACCCATGTTCCCCAGGCTCTGCGCCAGCTGCGGTGAAAGGCACACTACGTTGTCCTGACGAGACAAAACCAGACAACCTAAGGTCAAACTGAGGTCGAACAGAAAGTAAAAAGCACTTTGGACTCATGCTTTAGTAGTTAAGAAGCGTCTCTGTCTGAGACTTGGAATCTAGTCCAAGTTTAAACACAATGATCCAATTAGGCGGCAAAACGAGCAAATCTATTTTCTAATTTCTGTTTTCATTTGTTGAAAATGTTCCGCATGAAAAGTCAAAAACAAATGTAACATGAAAGATTCCTGGACAGCCTCAGCTTTCCATCTGCACATCATAAAGCAGCTTTCTAACAACATGAACTAACAGAGTGAAGATGTGACGTGTTAAGAAATAAGACAGCGCTGGCTCGTCTGTGGTGATGAGAGTATCTCAGCTCCACCAAGAGATCCTGAGTGAAACTAAATCCAAGTTAAATTAAAAACAAATAAAGCACTTTGCTGTGTACCTTGCAGACAGGTACGATCTCCATGGAGTAGGTGCTCTTATAGTTGAACGTGTTTGAATGGATGTCGTGAGAGATGAGGCGCAGGGATGTCTTTGACCTTTAAAACAGGAGAGAAAGTGTTGACTATTAAATTATTAGTATTACTATCAGACGTCATTCAGAGACAGCAGAGTTCACATTGTCACAGTTGGATAAATTATGACAATAACGGAGCAAAAATGTAAGAGAAGATGTTCCGCACACATTGAATAGGTTTGTGTAGTCTAACTCACCTTATGTGACTGAGTTTGTGATGTTTGAGGTTTTGTAAAAACTTTTAACGAACACAATGAAGCACACAGATAAAATAAACTGTTTTCTAACAGAGCTTCTTTATTAGGACATTTATTCCATTCAACCAACATTTTGATAAACGCCTACTAGCTAGTTGTTTTTCTGTGACATTGCCACATTTGCTCATAAATGTCTGGATTGTTGGGTGAAGACTGAAAGCAGGCAGTCAGAATCATTTTGAATGCTCTTGTGATTAGGATTTAAATAAAGGGGGAATGATGGTCCAATACGGAGACTCACAAAGACAATGTTTTCATAGGCAGAGATTTGGGCATTTCTAACCTGCAGGGCACGGTGCACTGGAGGAAGTCCACCATCTTCTGAGCGTGCTGCCTGGTGCTATAGTAGAAATCAATCCCATCTGAGAGAGAAGAGAAACACCATCAAACACCTCCACCACGGAATTCAGCACAGGCGCGCCTCACAGGTCATTCCCATTGCAGAACACACACACAACACACAATAGAGCAGCTGACGACGGGAGAAAATATACCAGCCACATGTCGAAACCTTCATAAAGCTTTTAAAGTTGTACCGAGATATGAAGATGAAAAACCCCACTTCACAATCTGGTCCAAGAGCAGAGAGAGCTGCTGCTGAGCCTTCACTCAATGCACACGCGTGTGTGTGTGTGTGTGTGTGTGTGTGTGTGTGTGTGTGTGTGTGTGTGTGTGTGCGCGTAAGATGGCGTCTCTAAATAGGGTATAATTTTTTTGCATTGTAGGAATCTGGTATGGCATGCCTGCTCCGATTACAGCGCGCTGATTAGATGCACAACACATGTCTTCCTCTGAGACTCACACCAGGACAGCTGTATGGACTGATTGGCACCAGAGATATGCATGCACGGCTTGCTGTCTGGTACGAGGTAATTAACATTCAACACATTATGTTCTGCTCAGTTCTACTTCACATTAGTTGCACTGGTGACGAATGAGACAAGTCTCCCACTTTTCAGTGTAATTTGGTTGGAGACCCTAAGGAATATAGCAAGCCCTCCCTTTAATATGTATACTAACATACATGAACAAATGAAATGTATACAATCATATGTCATTGACCCACCATTGACTTCTTTGATGTTGAGGGCATTCTTGTGGAGTTTGTGCTTGAGGATCAGCTGCTCTAGATAGTAGAATGTCTTTTTATGAACAGTCTGTAAAAATAAATAGATTGTTCAGCATCATCATCATTTTCATACAGATCCTTCCAGCCACCACTTTTGACCTTTCAGAAATGCACTCAAGTTAAGAACTATAGCGGTATTGATATTTATAGTTCCACTTAAAAGTATAGTTGTTAAGACACATCCTGGTGGCAAAGCACTGCTGGTAAACAAGTGAGAACAAGTAGGCCGTTCAGCACTTTTGTTTGCTGCCGATTCCTAACTTCCTGTATTGCTTCACAGTAAAAGCTTTTCAGTGAAGGGACTTTGGCTTTTATTGTGAAGTATATGCTGAATGGGTCAAGTTATATCAGCAGCGGGAGTATCTTCGTGAGCTTATTTTAACGTAGCTAAGTAGCAAAAGAGGATGAAGGTTTTAACCTATAACTGAACAGAATTTGCCGTTTCTGAGCAATCATCTCATAAGTACCCAGTCTCTGTAGCACTGCAGCTACGCTAAGTTTACCTCCACACATCAGCGATGAAAGATAAAGTACAACCCGAGGATTTAATGTTGAAATTCCTGCTAAATAAACAAGGTTTTTTCTTTACATAAAACTGACACAGAGCTTCAGATTTTAACATGTAATTGCCAAATTAACACAAAATAACAGGATTGCGAAAAGAAAGAGTAAACAGAGTACAGTACAGTGAATGAGAGGAACCAAAATAAACACATTGTTATGAGAGTGAAATACAGGATCACCATTAAAGGGTGCAGAAGCAGATGCATGCATGTTTCCAGCCCGGAGCATGGGAGATATAGATATATATATATAAGATATGTCATTAAACCAGACTCCTACCTTCTGCCTAACTTGAACCACAGCCTTCCAGAAGTCCTTGGCTTCCACACGGTGGCAGTCGTCACACATCTGGTACTGGATGACAAACTCGACCACAAACACCTGCTGTAGGATAGCGCCATTCATCACCTGAAGAGGTAAAGAAAGCAAAAAGTTACATCTTCTCAAACTGTTTGGCAAACAGCGACAAAAACTCTGCACATACAGTCATTTCAGAGCCATTTAGATACATCTGACCAGTGGGAGACAGCTTCATACAGACCCTACAACAGCAGAAACAATAGAGTTGGCATTGAAAGGCACAGGACTCAGGTTCTCACTAAAGGTCAACGAGATGAGATGGCAGCCACTGGCAAACTCACTTCTCTCAAACACACAGACATCCCTCAGTCTAAAACAGACAACTCACAGAAATTAAAAACACACTAAATTCAAACATAAACTGCGCTTGTGGCCAAAAAAAACACGTTGCCTCTTTCAGGTCAGTTTTAATCCGTTAGTTTAAATGTCTCTCTCCCACACCGTCTTCTTACCTCTTTCTGGATGGTCACTTTCAGCTTAATCCTTTTGGAGTGGGGCTCTGTCCACAGGAAGCCAGCGTCAATGAGACGCACCTGTGAGGAGAGAGTTGAATCCATGAAGTACATGAGCGGGACACAATATTATAATAATGCAATCCACGATAAAAGAATACTAGAAACGTGAAGATTACAATGTTTATTTGTTTGTTTGAACTGTTGAGGCCATAATGTCTCATATTGTATAAGGCAGCATTATATTTTAAGAGGCTATGATAAAATGAGTCCAAATTTCCAAATAAGCTAAATTTAATTACATTAATATATAATAAGTAAGCTCAGTAACAAGATGGGGCTGAAAGCATGAAGATAGAAAAATAAGGGACGGGACAGGTTACACACTCGACTATTTACCTGCAATGTTCATTTACTTTTTCTGTGTCTTTTTTGTGAGTGAAAATATGCTAGTGTGTTTGTGAAGTTTCGTGAGGATCACACTTACTTTGGTCATAGAGCTCTTAATTTTTTTCAGGCAAAGAGCCAGCAGCTCCCTGGACTCCAGAGCACATTTCATCCAGGTGGCTGGAGGCTGCAAGTACCTGCATGAAAGAGGAAGGTGTTCAACTTTCCCAACAAAATTTTTCAAACATTTTTTCTATTTTTACTTGTAAATGTTTTCTATAGAGGGACACAATGATTTAATCTTTGTATCATGTTAAGAAAAAGCATGGTTGATTTCAGCTTGTTGTTGAAGCAATGAAACAAACCTTTCACACTGCTTGCAGAAGTTCACTGTGACTTGCTTGGGGATCCCCTCTGAGATATCCACCTGAGTACGCAGGCAGGCCACACACATGTTGGCTGGGTTGGGAGGAATGGGGACACCACAGGTACAACACAGGCTGGGGGGGAGAGAGACAACATTGGTAAAGATCGGTGAAATTTTACACCTCATACATGTACGATACATTACCGCTGACTATTTCTCTAAGCATAACTTAGTTTATTGTACTATCAGTTATTGACTTCTGTTCACTTTAACATGCTGTGCTAGTTAACAGTCAGACATTTAAACTGTACATGAGATCATGAATCATAGAAATGACCATTTAGATTTCTATGTTTTTGTCAAAACTACATAAACATTAACATGAGGTTACTCTAAACAGCAGTGTGAACAAAGCTTCTAACAAAACTCTGGAAACGTTGGCTTAATTTTAGACTTTCAATGAAAAGATAACATGCAAGGTTTTGTTATTCATAGCTTGTCAATGCACTATTGTGCAGCGACTGTTTGTTGTTTACCAATAATCAGTCATTTCAACAGTAACACAGAGGGTATATGTGTAATCTTGAAAAACAAAAATGACTGTTTACTATAATAAATGACCAATTTTCCAGTCTACTTCAGCACAAAATAAGAATTGATTATTAATCACACACACTTGCAGACTTAAAGTGAACAGAGAAATGTTAATAGTTACAGGTGTGTTTCCTTCTACGACATGTCAACATGCCATACTTGAGGAAGGTTTATGCCAGGACTCTGACAATAAAAAGCATTCGAGGATATTAATACTATTTGTTCACTTACATATTCCCCTGGATGGTTGTGGTAGGAGCTTGAATGTACTCCATCGTCAACTTGACAGGTCAGTGTATGTCAGCGGACCTTTATGAACTCTGAGGACAAAAACGTGACAGATTTAACTGCCACAGCTTTGGCAGAACACGCCTGCTAGAGAACAGCCAACGTTAGCTGGTAGCAAGCACAGAGCATCGACTACTGACATTATTTTAACAGCAAGCAAATAACACAATATAAAGGTTTTCTTGTACACATTCAGAAACAAGTAAACAAAGACTGCTAGATAATTATAAGGGGACGGTGCAGGCTATGTTAGCTAGCTGCTAGCTGATGGTCTACGTTCAGTATCAGACAGTTAGCATTAAAGGCTAAAATGTTAGTTTTTACGAGTGATTTTGAAAGATATTCATGAATAAACAAGAACACAATGTCAACTAAAAGTATTCGACAACTACAACTGGCACAAGCGAGTGATGACATAACTTACGGGGGTTATTTCGACGTGAAATCCACAGCACAGTTGAAAATAAAGTCGTCCACGTTTTCCCCACCGAGGACCAAGGAAGGAGCGGTGACGTCATGCAATACGCAAGGACCCCAGGCCGGTCTTTGCTTGCCTGAATAAAATTATTCTTATTTAGATAAATAAATCTTTCCCTGTTGCAACATAATAAGGATAGGCCTTAAAAAATGTATGAAGCTAAATACTGTATATAACTTAAGACTACTGTGCAGGCTAGGCCAGCAAAGTGAAAAAACAACTTAAATATTTTCGAGAAATTTATACAATATTACACCATTTAACCTTAACTTGGACATCAACAAAGAAACAGAAAAAAGAATGTAAGATTCCACATACTTTATTTTCAAGTAAACACACTGCCCGCATTTGCAAATCATTTCAACAACAATATCATAGTAAGGAGAGTCTAACATTTATTTGACTGAATTAATTATATTTTCTTTAGGATATTTTGTTTGACTTAACAGAGTTACTGTCCACAGCATTTGATCATATTTTGTGACCCCTCACAATTCAGAACACAGATCAGATGACCTATACCTATAAACAAAACCTGAATTGCATATTTCCCCCCCTAAACCATGAAATATCCAATCTCAAACAGTCTCCGTATTGTGGCGCAATCTCCTCATTGGAACAAATATTTGTTCACAGTGAGGACTCAACCAAATAGTGACATGATACTATGGGTCACTCTCCAGGGCAGTGAAAGAAAATACAGCTACAATTAAAACAGAATGGGAGAATGACTTTCATGTTGAAATTGAAGATAAAGACTCGGATGATATGGGGCTCAACCAATTTGGCTGTCATATCACTAATAGAACAAAGGAACGACACTTTAAGATAAATAATAGACTGCATATTACCCTAGTGACACATTTCAACTCAGCCAGATCTGTCAATGTTTTGTAATAAGTGCAAGTTTACAGAAGGATTACATGTTCACTATTTACTACAATGTGTATATTCACAAATCAATAATAATAATAACTTTATTTATTTATATAGCACCTTTAAAAACAGAAATGAAGCAGAAAAGCGATGATATCACATAAAAGCCAGTCTGTGAAAATGTGTTTTAAGAAGTGATTTAAAAGAGATTACTGATTCTGCGAGCCTCATCTCCTCAGGCAGCTCGTTCCAAAGCCAAGGGGCCCTGATGGCAAAGGCACGGTCACCTTTAGTTTTCAGCCTTGACTTTGAAACAGCCAGAAGGGCCCCACCTGAGGATCTAAGGCTGCGAGCTGGCTCATAGGGGGTCAACATTTCCTCTTTGGGGCCAAACCCATACGTGCTTTAAAAGTGATCAGTAAAATCTTAAAATCTATTCTAAAATGAACAGGGAGCCAGTGGAGAGAAGCCAGGATTGGGGGGATGTGACATACTTGTTCAAACAGTGAACATTTCTCATTCATCATGCATTCTTGGTATAGATAATCCCCGAAGTATTCCTCCTAATTCATTAAAACTCCTCTTCTGTGTTAGGAGAAGCATTTTTTTTTTAAAGTGGGTGTCATAGGGCAAAAATTAGCTGCTGGACCCTATTAATCCCTTCCCCTAATAACAGATAATGTACTCTGATGGTGGTATATTACATGAAACCAGTTGCTGTGTGATGTTTTGATTACACACAAAATATTTTGGATTATGCACCATGTAAGCACAAAACTATCTGAAATAATTAGGAATTGAAGACTTATAATGACACAAGGACTCTTTGTCATGTTAGTCAATATCGAGCTTTAACTGAGCTTATATTGAATATGCAAAAGGAAATTGGCAAAACAAGGCCCTGTTAGAATGAATCAATCCTTCGTTTGTGAGCACACCTGCAATGGCAGCTCTCTGGATGCATTCAAGTACTATCGGAAATATCTAAACTTACAACGCACATTAACGATCATGAATAAGCAGGCCGAGGAACAGTGAAAGGAAACGTGGGAACTTAACAGCTACACTACTGAGGTGTGAGTATTAATGGGCAATATGCATACAGGCCATATTGAAAATTAAATGGTGAAATGTTGTCATCTTTTCATGGACATTTTATTTAAATACTGCTTTATGCAATTTTGGTAAAAAAAAAAAAAAAAAAGAAGTGCTCTTTTAGAACTACCTGAAAACTAACTGAACTGAATTCAGTTTGGGGATTTCATCATTTCAGTTCAAGACCTATGGGGCAGTATTTTCGTGAATGTTTTGATTAAATTAAACCACAGATGCTGGAACTCTGTTTCCACTTCTTCAACTGTTGTGTTGGTGGGAAGGGCTCAACATTGTAATTTATTAAATGTCAGTGAAATGATATATTGATTGTATGATCTCAATATGTTATCATTCAACAAGTTTTCCAATTTCCAATTCCAAGCGATTCCAATTTTTATTTGGATTTTTATCGTGTTTTTTAATGTTGTTCTAATGTCTCTATAATCCAAGCACTTTGTTAGTGCTCTGCAAATAAAGTTGCCATGACTTACACATTTCTGTACTCAAATACATTACTATGTGCAAGATATAATTCTAAGTTTTAAGAAGAATTTGGACCAATGTTATGTGGAGCAGTGGAACTCACTTATACTATGGATGATAATGTGTACTATACTACCCAGCCTTATTTGTGGGTACTTTGTGAAGTTTTAAAAGCCAAACTGACAGAATCGATCAATAGCGATTACCCACACTGGCTCCCCTGGATCTCTGACTCGTTTGAGGGACATTACGAGCTGCACCTGAAGGCAGCACCCTTGTTTAGTCAGTCAGCAGCAAAGAGTCGCAGCCAGTGTGGCAGCTGGGAATGTTGGGGGCTTCAACGCGGACCGCTATTTTCAGGACTGGGAACAAGTAGCGGGGCTGACCTGGAAGAGACTCTGCCCACGGCTCTCATCTAGACAGACACACACTTTGCAATCAAAAACCGGCGACCTGTGATTTGTGTCCCCAGGGGGGGGGTTTGAAGTCGGTGGTCTGCATCAGATGGTCCACGGACAGCCGGTGGGGGCTCACTGCGGGGCTGCGTGCTAGAGGGGAACCAGCAGCCGGAGCATCGGGTTTGTTTTCCCGGTCTGAGTGCGTACGCGTACACCGTACCTCCTCCTTTAAGTGTCACTCGGTCAGTCAGTGATTCGTGTCCGGGGTGTGAAACGCTCGGTTTAAATGTTTCACCGCCACCAAGCCACTCACACCAACGACGATGGACTGAAATCTGCGGCGGCGGCGAGCGACACACAACCTGCCGCGATTTCCTGCATGTAAATAAATGATAGAGGATACGATGACCCTGCTGTCTCTGTTAGGTCGGATCATGCGCTATTTTCTGCTCAGACCGGAGACCTTGTTCCTGCTGTGCATCAGCCTGGCTCTGTGGAGTTACTTCTTCCACACGGACGAAGTGAAGACCATCGTCAAGTCCAGCCGGGATGCGGTCAAGATGGTCAAGGGGAAAGTGGCGGAGATGATGCAGAACGAGCGGTTCGGCGGGCTGGACGTCCTGGACGCGGAGTTCTCCAAGACCTGGGAGTTCAAGAGCAACAGCGTGGCCGTGTACTCCATCCAAGGCCGGCGAGACCACATGGAGGACAGGTTCGAGGTGCTCACCGACGTGGTCAACCAGAGTCACCCGTCTATATTTGGGATTTTTGATGGCCACGGAGGAGAGGTGAGTACAAAGAGGAAAATGAAAGGCAAAATCTCGTCTTTGTCTGTCTATGTGTCTCCTCCAGTCCACGTTACTCAGTCGCTCTGTGTCTCCAACAAAATACATGTGTGTGTGTGTGGGTACTCAAGGGCCCCAAACTGAGCTGTAGGGGCCCCAAAGTGTGTGGGCTAAGATGCCTTAAGTGATCTCCAAGTGTGTAGGCTATTGATCAGTGTTTTGTATGTATCCAAGCCCTTCTGGTTCACTGTCGACAATGTATTAAATCCACAAGTGGCGCAAGCCCAAAACTGTTAAGATGAAAGTATGCTTAGGACATCAACTATTATATTTATAAATAGCTTAATCAAATGTTGAAAATGATATAGATGCCCATCAAAAGTGATCAGAGTTGAATTACACCTGCTTGTTTTAACTCTTCAGAGGGAAAGGTTGTGTCAGCTGATGAATGAGTGATCTGATAACTGATTTATTACATTAGATGAATCGGTTGATTCATTATTATAACATAAGATTAATGTGGGACGTTGTGATCAAGTTGCAGGGCCGAAACAAAAAAGCAAACATGAGCTGCGGGGCCCCTGTTACAGTAACTCTCCATATTGTTTAAACAATGTGTACATTTTCCTCTGCTGGACCTGCCCCCAGATTTGCTGTATGGTTCTTTGATCAAGCACAAATGAATTCAGGAATATGCAACATAAGCACAAAACTGAGATAATGAAGGTCTTCATTTTGGCACAAAGACCCTTTTTACAAGACGGGGCCTCAAAGTTGAGTATTAAAGCAGGAGCCACTTTAAGTCCCTTAGTTGATATTGTGTGTTAGTTGTTAGTGCACATATAAGTTTTCAGTTGATTTAAGCAATTGGCAACGCAGCCTTGGGCATTTGTCAAGCATTTGTGGATAATTGGAGCCGGGGCCCATCCTCAACTGTGTGTAGGATCCCACAATTCCTTGCTTACAGCCCTGCACACGCATTCACCCACACTTAATCTGTTCTCTTCCAAAAAGGCAAGGAAACTGCATCTTGTCTATTTACAGCTTAAAATCCAGCCAAAAATATCCATGTCTCATGTTTTTCTGTCCAAAACAACATTTTAGGACACAGATAGCACAGGCCCCATGGTCTAACATGATTAGAGCTGGAAGGAGGAGGATGAACTCAAACCGGTGTGCTTCAGAGCGCATATATACCGCCGGCTGAGCTCAATATGAGCAAAGCAAAACTGTCTACCCCCTTTTTGCTTTCGTCAAAAGAATCTGATGAATTATCTCATGTTGTTTTTTGACACAAATGTGACAAAACGACCCTTGAAAAGAAAATAAATGTCGGTTAAAGGGACAAAGAACATTTGAGATGACGCCCCAGTTTGACGAGAACATAAAAACACTGATTCATCATGAAGTCGTGGTATGCTTGAACCCTGCATTGTTTCTCAGGACAGTATTTATGCGACAGAGCTGCTCAGAAAAAAACACAAAGTGACAGAGTAAACCATTTTCCTTTGTCTGTTTTCTTCTCGTCTCTCCTCTTTATACTTCAGCTCGTACATTAAACATGAATCATTTTGTGATCAGCCTGTTCTGGTTTGCAGAGGAGCTCCGTGCTGTTTTTAGGGCCGACATCAGCGACTGTCTTCAGTTTGACCGCTGTGGTCGGATTGAGGCTGAACAATAACATGCTAAAAAAAGGCATAGAGGATAAATGTTCTTTTAGGGGAAATTAAATTTAAGGCCTTGTCGCTGACTGCTGCAGCTTTTGACCAAAAGTGGTCATTGGATTATTTTCCCCCCGCTGGCTCTCTTTCCTCGTGCTTCTTCTCTCTGTGGAGTTCCTTTTTAGAGACCAGTGATCTAACCTGTGAGCGCTGCTACAGCTGTACCACACACACGGTTAAGAGACGAGAATAAATAAATGGGGAATAGGAGATATATGTTTGTGTATCTGACAGAAAAAGGAGAAAACGAGTGGGAGAGCATCTACTGTATGGTGAGAGTAAGAGCAAGAAGAGACGGTTCAGATTCGCCCATGTAGGCGACGAGCTGTTTTATCACTGCATGTCCATGGGCAACAATTTGGTCTGTTTTCATTCCCACGCCCTCTTTTGAAGTGTGTGAAATGGTTGCCAGACAGCAGCCTTCAGAAACAACTTCTTCTCTTTAGCGAATCTAGATTTCTTTATTTATTTGTTAGCCAGGGGGGGCATTGGATACAGCAGAGGGATGCTGTGTGGCACAAGGCAACACCAGGAACAATGGCTGCCTCAGCTGGCTAATTAGTGAGGTGTCAGCCGCTTCCATTTCTCCACACACACACACACACACACACACACACACACACACACACTCTCTGCTCATCCAAAGCATATAGACATTCATTAAATAAATGTCAGACTTGTGTCACCATCTATCTAGCATCCAAGACTGCAGCATCAACAGGTCTTTGACACTGTTTACAAAGCCTGTAATGGACAGAAATGTAATTTCCACGTGAGTGTGCCAACTAATTATAGATTCAACATAAACATCAAGAGAAGAGGTAGTGGATCCAAATGTAATTAGGTCTTCAACTAACTCATTTTTTCCTATTGAGTAATCTGATTATTCCCTCAAGTAATCAATTTGTTGTTTTCTCCATACAATGGTGAAAAAGCTCAACGTGACATCTTCAAAATGCTAGTTGTTTTTTTTTGCCTTCTTCTTTGTTATGCCATTGTCTCACACACAGAGTTATTGTAAATGCAGGTTATAAATGGAGCTTTTGCAAGCTAGGAATCTCGGCACCTGACGTAATCACTGTATAATTAGTACTGACTGGCAAAGCAATCACACGCTGTGAAAATGATGTAGGTATGGGATGTACAAAATCACCCTCAATGCATCTTTAATGATAGACCTTTTGTGTGGTTTTAGATTTAGTGAGACATTTTTTAGAAACACGCTTATATGATTTCTTGCCAATAAATGGATTAGGAGATTGATACCAATCTCATGTCTGTGCATCCATTACGGAGCTGGAGCTGCGTGTACTGATTAAACAAATATGGTATAACAATTAGTATGTAGTATGTATTTTTTCACTTTTGAAAGGCAGGCTAGCTATTTCCCCTGCTTCGAGTCGTTGGCCTAAAATAAGATAATCTCCACCTGGCTCTAGCTGTGTACTTGGAATGCAAACACGAGAGTGCTATCGAGCTCCTCGTCTCTCTCTTCAAGACAGCGAATGCATGTACCTCTCAACATTTCCATCTACGCCGAACTGTGACAATCTGCGTTTGCAGCATAGTGATTTTAATCCTGTGATTCCAGGATGCGAGTCCAGGATGTTGGGAGGATGGAAAGATAAGGAAGCCATTCAGTTTATTACCAGATACATCTTCAGTCAATGCTAAATACCATGTGGAAATATATCTTTCTCTATGTCTCCACACACCACTCGCACACAACAACCAAATTCAATTTTCACGTGTGCAAAAAAATCAGTGTTTAACGTGAGCACGTCCATCGGCGGTGTCGTATTGGATGATGGCTCGGAGAGGGGATTATCTGTTAAATGGAGATTGATTTTTAGGTGGACACATGGGAATAACCTGCATGAAAGCGATAACCCTGCGCTCTCCATCCATACAACAGCAACAATGCACCATTTCTTTCCCCACACTGGCATATAGAGAGTCAACGGCACGCTGCTCCTCCCTGCCTCGCTGTCAGGTTGTGGCTTCAGGCGCTGCAAAATTACCTTAACTGTTACTGTAGAGTACAGAGAAGACGTTCACAACAAGGCTGTTTAACTTGAGTGCGGGGGCTGCTTCTCTCTGTCTGTTTTGCCATCCTATTAGCTTTTGTTCTGTTTTCTTTTTCTATCACGGCTCACTCTTTCATGTAGTTTCGATCTGTGTTGTTTGTTTGTGAGTGGGTTGTGATAGATATGTAGTTTATAGCTGTGTAGGAGGCGGTTGTAGACTGCAGAGTAAAGAAGTAGGAGAAAAAACGCTGAAAACACAGCGACGATGACCATTTTTTGGAGGGATCCTCTCTGTCTTCATTCAGCTCTTAGCTTGTCCTTTGTCCACCTTTGCTTTATTTTAAGGCTGAATGGCGTTTCATTTTCAACTTCATTATTCATTTCTTGAAATGAACAGTAGACGAGACTTTTGAGAGCAATTGAAGCAGTGGTGCAGCATCGTTCACCTTCTTAGCCACTCCACAATGAAGGACATGTTGTAGTCAGAGAGGCTGTTGTTTGGATTTTAGATATTTTAATGTGTTCGTGTGCGTGTTTACTCCAGGAGCATCGGGGTGTGTTACGTTTATATACTAAGCAGTTTGAATTCCGCCAGAGTTCGCTCTCACTGGAGTGATGAAAGAGAGAGCCGGCATGTGACTAATTGCACTGTTGGCATTACAGGATTAGAGAGCAAACGAAGGGAGGGAGTCCGTGAAGACCAAGGACAGCAGTGTGTGTGAGTGCATGAATATTTATGTTTGCTCTGCTTCTCCTTCATGGACGTTGAGGACGCACACGGAGATGAGAGGAGCAGTTCGGTGTTGTCTGGTCTTCCAGGGAGAGACGACTTCACTGTGAGAGGCTGAAACGCCAAAGGCTTATCAGAACCAGGCACCTGCGTCACACTGCTTCACATCACGTCGTCAATCAGTGCCCTTAGCAAGTTTATAAAATAGACTTATCAGGCACTCATTTTGAAATAAACTAAATAAATTACATTTTTAGAATTGTTAAAGTGACTATAATCAATATTTTTATATGGACAATGGATCACGTGACTACTTATATGTGAAGGGACTTTTTGGTAGTGATGAACCAACAGAATTATCACATGAATGTGCAGTTTCCTGCACCAACTACTGGTGAACATAGTGGAGCATTTAGCACCTAAAGAGACCGATATTTCCCTCAGGTGCTGGTGGAGACCAAAACGGAGCTAAAATGAGGGTGAATATAGGACCTAAGTTCATCAGGTGGTCACAAGGATGACTCCAACTGAATGCTAATGTTGCCTCATATATGCTGGATGTGTAAATAGGCAACAGTTTGCGAACAAGTTTGATATATCAACTTAAAAGGTGACGGTATGTCATGCTATGTGTTTACAGCTTGTTTCTGCTGCCACCGTGTGGCTTATGAATCGGTTAGAAGACCTAAAATCCCTCTCGTAATGTGGTTTCAGCATCCAGCTCATTCCCTTCTATAAACCATGACATACATGACAGGCGGATTTGCTCTGCAGAATGGTGTAATAGGGGTTCAGTCATACACTCAAGTGTCCTTGAGTGGGACTGAATTCCTGCACTTTGACTGTACGGGGCAAAAAAATGAGGAATTCATCTAATTAGGGATCAGCAAAATTGCTCATTACTACCGTTATCCTTCTGTGCCCTCCTCTCTTACTTGTGGCGAAAGCATTTCAGCCCTTCCTTGATGTCAAGTGAAGCGGAAAGCACACAGGAGTTTGTGTTCTGCTGGAAAATACTAGTATAGCAGAGAAGAGACCGCAGAGCTTGAAGACTCTGCTGTAAAGTCTTCTGACCTTTTTGGTAATTTGTCCCCGGTGGTGAGGTTTGTTTTCCTGTCGAGGAGCGACTGAGGAGTTTAGTCCCTGAGTGAAACACGGCAAATAAATGAATGGAACTGTTGCTGTCAAGCAACCTAAGTGTTTGGCCCTGGAGTTAACATCGGTAATCTCTTCTTTTCCACAGTCGTCCTTTTCCGTGAAATAAATGTCATTCAGAAATCGACTCATTTGAATGATGTTTTGTGTCTTCGCCTGAAAACACCTTCTCCTCTCTTGAGATAAGAGCATTTAGGAGGTTTAAGGCAATCTTTAAGATTTCAGTCCTGGTTCAGTCCTATAGGCTCAATCACCATTGTGTTACCTCCTTTGGCGATAGTGACTTAACAGACATTTATTTAAGTGAATATCTTTGAGGTTGCCACTTTAAGAATAACACGCCCTCCCGGTTTGAGAGGCGTTTGTGACAGGATTGTGTGTGTGTGATAAGAGATAAGAGTACCTTCTTTAACCCCAGTGTGCCGTCCTTCCCTTCTGGCAGCGAGTGCTCAATAATTTAACACCCTCTCTGTCAAACACATCTGCTAAAAAAAAAACCCTGACTAAATATGCACGCACCTCTAAGCAGAAGGAAGACACAAGGTCATCGTTCACACACACACGTCACATATCACTGTGTATGTGGAGTTTTCTGGGAGGAGGTCTTGTGTGGAAAGTTGTTTACAAAGTTTGAGCTTCACGGTGTTTAGCTTCTCTTTTTTCCCCCTACACTTCACCCACTCCTCTCCCAGTGGGGCTTGAAAGAGCTGACATGGTGCCGAAATGTGGGTTTGGTAATGGAGCTGTTGTTTTGTGGTTGCCAAATCCCCCCACTGTCACCCCACATCACCCTGATTTCGCATTTCACTTATTCCCTACCCCCCACTCCCTCCATGTCCTCTTCTCTCTTTGGGGGTTGGCAGTGACTGAATAGGCCATGTCAACCTGCTGTCCCGCCCCCCCATTATAGCATCTCCCCTGACCCCACTGTGTCTACTTGCCTCGGCTGCTTGCCACACTCGGTCGCCCCATGTGATGTGTTCCCGATTAAGTGTAGGTTTAAAATCCAATTCTAGACGTTGCAAAGCTCCAAGTCTGGCTCTGAATGCACAATGCTCACCTATACAGCACTGCATTTGTCCTAAGCAGTGCTATTACAGTTGTACAGTCTTATGTGTATTTTTGGTCTGTAGCTGATTAGCAGTCTCTAAATCTAAATCAAATCACATGACTGGAATTGACTGGGCTGCATGGTCTAATCTACACTTTGATTTGAAACGGGGACATTCTTCATGTAGAAGGCAGTTGTGTAAAATGAAAGAATGCATGTGTTCTTCATTTGAGGATCACCTATCATTTTAATCTGACTATAGGAGCCTAAGTCTGTATGCCAGCGCCGGCTCCACAATTGTTTGTTTGTCTGTGCGTGATTGAGAAAATAGATGAGTCAGTTGGAGTTTGCCCGCTCGCTGTCTTGGCAGTGAAGGACGGCGGGAGAAGAATGTTGGCTGAGAAAAGGTAGCGAGTCACAGCTGTTCAGAGTTAGCGACATTGGTGCGACTGTGTGCGCAAAGAGACCGGGCCGGGATTTTTGTCATGATCACAGTTGTGGCTCTTCCTCACATCTCGCTGGCCAGATGGGCCTGTGTGTAGGGCAGGTGCATCCTGGGAAACGGAAACAGGCCCCCTGGTTGTGTCTGTTTGTCTCTTATCACCCTCCACGTCCACAAGTTAATACCCCATTTGATACATTTTAAATTAAGTTCTCTCGGATATTTTTACGTTAGTTTTTCTGTCGTGGCTTACTCTGAATGTACGATTCTACTCTCACCTGGTAAATGGTATTGCATCTATATACAGCGCCTTGCTGGTCCTTCGACCACTCAAAGCTCTTTTCACAACATTCACACATTCAAACAGGCTCACCAGGATGTAATCTAATCATTCACAGCACACTCGCACACCAATGGCAAAGGCTTCGGGAGCATGTTGGGGTTCAGTGTCTTGCCCAAGGACGCTTTGGCAAGTGGACTTGAGTAGTCGGGGATTGAACAGCAGATCTTCCGATTCGTGGATGAAGCGTTAAATGTTTGCATTCTGGAGCTGATCTGCCACACACATGTTGCTGCACACTTCCAGACATCGATCCATCCAGACAGGAGGAATGCAGCCAATATGAGTGTTTGATATTTGCACATGGTTTCTATTTACTGTGAGCTACAAATCTTAAAATACACTCTGTGCTGAACCAACCCTGAGCCAGGTTGTCTATAATTCACACTCTAACAAAGGCTCACGGGATAAGAGAGCATCAGACTCCACAGCATGTCGTTAATTTGTGCTTGTGATTAAAATTGGGAGGTAGAGGGATCTTGTGTGTGTGTGTGTGTGTGTGTGTGTGTGTGTGTGTGTGTGTGTGTGTGTGTGTGTGTGTGTGTTCTGCATGTATTCTTAGGCAGAGTATGTGTGATTGTTTGTGTACCAGGGTATTGCTGGATCATTGCCATGTACCGCCGATTATGGCCCTTTGCGATTTATGACCTTTAGAGCTCTTTCATCCTGTTGTTTTCCTCTGTGGTTCCCCCTTTTTTTTTCCAGGGCACTTATTAAGAAGGGTAGTGTCGGGGTAATCTAACACTGGTGAGGCTTTCTGCTGAACCATCTGGTGTGTAAGGGTTAGCTAAAGTTCTTGGTCCTAAGGAGAAAACGGAAGAGGTTGGAGAGAAAATGAAAAATACAAAACGGAGATAAAGAAGCAGACTGAGAGTAATTTGCTAACAGATTGCAGACGAAGCTCACATGTTCATCAGGGTAACTGCAATAAATATATATATCTTCTACACTTAATCTTACGAATTTTAAATTGATTCCAATCTGGATGTATCCGACCTTTTGTTTGTAATCCTGATCCATGTCAACAGTGGCTAAAGGCCACAACTAGCAGGCTGAGTGTAAACCCTGCTCTTCGCCTATTACTGACTGGGACGTGGCTATCTGCTGGCTGCCAAAGCTTAATGTTTGAGGCCTCCGGAGGTATCGTTGGCCTCATTCAGAAAATCGGAAATGGGTTGTTCGCATGCTCTGACCCCAGTGATATAACTGCTCTCACACACATTGGCACTAGGCATTTGCCGATATGAAATTTCTTTGTTCAGTAATCTTAAAATTATCATTGTGCTGTATCTCAATTCATACCAGTAGTTAATGCTAACATGGCATTAAAATATACAGTACATATATGGCTGACAAGATGAATCACAATGCATCATTTTTAACCATACTGTAAAGTGTATGTATAACTCAATACCATTCATCTTACTGAAAGGTAAAACCAACCAAAGAAAATGTTTTGGCCATTTTAAAATGAAAATTAATAATTTTGACAAAATGACCCTTGCAACACCAGTTTTTTTTTAGTTGTAGAGCCTCAGAAGTTGATGTCCTTTGCAATGAAGTAAGTCAAACAGCATTGTATCTGACACCAAGGCTGCAGCTAACAATCACCTGCTAAGAATATAAGATGGCTACCTCACCTGTCTTATATTCTGAGCAGGTAATTATTAGGGGCAGTGGTGTTTTTTGAAATATTATATAGATACAATTGATTGAGTACAGTTTATATTTAAAATAAGTACAGACAGTAACAGTACACAGATCAGATGCAAAGAAAGAAAGAAAGATGATATATGAGCCCGTCGGCCGCCCCTGATCTTTAAATATCAGCATTGGCCATTGGAAAACCCATATTGCTCACCACTACTAAAGATGGTTGGAATTATATTGGAATAATATGTTAATGTGATAACTTCGAGCTGCCACAGACATCGGTGCACTATTCATTAGGACAACAGATCCTGTGTGTTGGTAAATGGGTCTCATTTATAGGAGCTTTGCCGTACGTGTGTCTGTGTGCTGAGGGTCACAGGCTGGTGATGGTTCGGGATGGATGGGAAGTTTAGAGGCAGACGAGCAGGGTTGGTAATTGATTAGTGTGGTGCAGAGGAAGCTTACGGTGATTGGAGCTAATGCTAACAGCTCAAGGCTCTTAGGACGTCTGCTCTCTTCCTGAGAGCGTCTCTAAGCCGAGGCTAAAAGGAGAAGAGACAGCGGGGCAGATTAGATTTACACTAATCCCACTGGGGAAATTGGGACTATATGTTTTCTCCATGGATTCACTCTCTTTCCCCCCCCCCCATCCCACTCCCACTTGTCTGTATTTATTTCCCCAATGAAGCCCTCTTTCCCTTTTCAATATGTTTAGATTTCCCCCTTCCTTCTAGTGCGTCCGTTTACACATCCACTACCTGTATGCATTTGTGATCCTGTGAGCGAGAAGTCTGTATGTTTCCCTCTTCCCGAGTTGGTTTAACAAGCTTATCCAGCAGCTATTCTTACAGCTGCTCAGAGGAGGAGAGCTGCTTCATTGAGGGGGAGAAGAGAGGAAAACGATGGCATGGATGATAAGTGCCCTCATTCAGGTCAGGAGAGAGAAGGGTATAGAGGGTGGTGGGGAGACCAAGAGGGGAGGAGAAGGTTTGACAAAGCAGTGGGAGAAAGAGCTTAAAGCTGTTGTTAGGAGGTGGAGAAAAGGCAGGGAAGAAGTCATTTCTTCCAGAGGAGATGGGGATAAAAACAGATGCTGAAAGGCAACGCCTCGCCAATGGCCTCAAGATTTTCCAGGCTTGCAGCACAACTCGTGTTAGACAGACAAACTGTACAATACGCTATGAGTTAGTTTGTGTTTGAAGTCCCATAGGATTTATTTTTTTCATCTTTTGATCATAAGTCTGTCAGACTAAAGGCCATGGCACCATGGGGCAGTTCCTCCTCCCCCGAAAAAAGCATGACATACTTTTCCACTTCTTTCTTCTTGTTTTTCATCTTCTCTCTCACACTTGCTCTCTCTCTCTGTTGACCTTTTCTCTACAGTATTGCGTCTGTTTTCTCTCTCTCTCCTCTCATCTCCTACCTCTTCATCCACTCACCTTCCTTTTGCCTTACTTACTTATCTCTCCTCACCTTTCTCTCCTTCTGATCGCTTTTGTCCTCAGACATCAAAATCTGTCATTCTGTGTAGGTCAGTATTGTCAAAGGACCGCAATTGGAGATGTGTGAGGAACAGTGAAGGACACACAGACACACACATCTGATTGGACTATTGAACTACACAGGTTTTTTAGGTTGTGATCTGCATCACGTACTGTTCCTGGTGGGGTAAAATGTTAACAGGAGGCCTACTGTCAGAATTTAGTTTTACAGATGTACAGGTTTTTGCCAGAGGCTGATTTGGCTGTTGTGGCTTTTTATAGAATAAGAAGTCTTTTCAGTTTACCCCATTTCTTTTCTTCACGTCGTCTTTGACCTTTTGCTCTGTTACCTTATATGTCTCTCTCATCCTCGCTATATCCATTCTCCCCCCCTTCTCCTTTTTCTACGTCTGTCTCCCCCACCCTCCTCACCCCTACCCGCAGAGTCACCTTATCTCTCTGCAGTCTGTCTGACTTATTTATCACTGCTCTGAAATATTAAAGAGCCTGCTGCCTCCGGTCCTGAGAGGAGTCCACGACTTTTACTTACAACAGACATGCACGTGCAAACACACACACACGCACACAACACAACCTAACTCATGATGTTCTTCTGAAGTTGGCAAATGTTCTGCAGCAGTACACCGTTCACAAACTACTTGTCATCTCCTGGTTCTTACGGACTGATCACAGAGTCTTCTCCTTTGGGACCTTGTAGATGCATGTATACTGTCAGGTACACTGTTGACATGTCAGTTCCATGACACCCGTTAACATTAGTTTGTCTTGCAAAAGACAGAAGTCCTGAAACAATTAGAAAATTGTCAGGAAATTGGTTGGCAGCTATGTTGGTAATTGTTTCAATAAATCTTTCAAGCATAAAGGCCAAAACGTCTCTGGGTCTAGCTTGTCATGTGTGAGGATTTGCTGCTTCTCTCTGTTGTATATCATCATAAACAGACTATCTTTGTGCTACGGACTGTTGGTCTGACAAAGCAAGAGACTGGAAAACGTCACCTTGGACTGTGGGAAACTGTCACGAACATTTTTTTAAAACTATTTTCTACCATTTTAGAGCCCAAAGGAATAATCAATTAATTGAGAAAATATTTAGCAGCATCGATTATGAAACTATAGTCTTGACTGAGCTACTAGCAGCACAGCAGTTACTTTAGCTGCTCGATGGTGGCTGAAGACTTAATTGATTAAAAAATCTTTAGTTTTTCAGTCAATAATAATTATGTCATTCCACAAGAACTTAGCGCCTCAATAGCTGTTTTCACCTCTTGTAGCAGATCTCATGCTTGATTTTGAACACTATAGTATTGGTAAGATGTAACAGTCTTGAAAGAGTACCCTACTTGAGTATTGTTAAATTAAGTCAAGTCAATGCTACTTATACAGCCCAAAATCACAAAGAGCAAACATACAGTATCTTTAGACACAAAAAAACAAAATACTCGAAAAAATGGATGCAGCAAAGGCTGAGATATCCTTCTTCTATTCTTAGCAGGCAGTCCCTTGGGGGGGCAGTGGTGTCTATGGCTGGAAATAGTGAGCAGGCCAAAGTGGAGTGGGTCTGCTGCTCCATGATGGTGCTGCACCTGCTGTGGAAACTGGGCTGCCTTGGAGCCCCGTGGCCGGACGCCTGCTGGCTCTGCCTCGGCGTCCGCAGCCCTTCCTCGCTGTCGCCACACGGGCACCACAACAAATGTACAAGCTGTCAAGGGCTCGCGAAACCAAAAGTGAAACAAAAATTATTCTAAGCATTTTTAATCCAAAGTAATTCCCGACGTGGGCACGCTTATTCAGCATATAAGGGTCTATTCAATTCATTAGCTGGACCGTACTGAAAGCAGAGTTGTTGGACGCGTTCCACGTAAAGCTTGTGAACGTGGCCAGCCCAGATGCCCACGGTGTAGTTCTGAGCTGTAATGGGCAGCGTTTGGGATTGTTTTGGAAAGTGGGCACTGGATTTGGTCTTTGGCTACACATCCTGTCCTCATCATGTTGTATGGGAACTTGGCTGTGCCGAAGACTTGAACCATGACGTGTGTCATCATCACTGCCTCATCATCTGTCTTTAAGCTGTTTACCACTTAGATCACTTTGACCTGAGGGAGTACGTGAGGTACAACTACGGGAAAGTGAACATCAGTGGGTCAACGAGCCAATGAGAATTGTGTTTGTGCTTCCAGACAGTAACTGATTCGGGTCCAGTCAGTGCCTTGTAGATTGAAGTGTTGGAAGACACACTGATCAGATATTTATTTTCCAGACATCCGTTACACTCATCCAGTGTGGGAAGGAACAAGCCTGTCAAACAAACTGATATTATGCAGGATCTACCTCTGTCGCTGTCCTTGTATCTGGCATGACTCACAATGCTGAAAGTTTTTAGTTTAGTGTTACTCATATATCCAGTCCTATTGTTCCTGTATTCATAGCTTCATCATGCAAAGCCTTGTCCCCATACGCACTCCACCATCCACCTCGTATCCAGAGTCCATTGAATCTAATCAATGTTGTGATTGATGAAGGTCCCACAAAGTGATGCACACACACACACACACACACACACACACACACACTCACAAAAGCCTGTATTTTTGTCAGCAAGCTTTAGGAGAACAGCGGCAGTGGATGGAGTAGATGAGTATTGATTTTTATGAATGTCTGTATATGTTTATCAGGTAGTGCAGTTTGGTTTTGCTCTATGACACACACACACCAAACAGGCTTTGCATTGATCGCTGTATATTTTGCTCTCTCTGATGAATGGAAACGCAGAGTGGTTGAGATGCTAGGAGGCCAGTGTTTGGACCAGTAAAGGAAAGACAAATCTTCAGCAGTGCGTATCGCTGAATCCTCAGGAGGACACAGGTTAGGATTAGTATTGGCTAACCTTGTGATGAACTCCGGGTGTGTTTACCCGCACTAATCAAACCAAGAGGAAGCGGCAGGCAGTTTGTAATTAACGTGATAAATGCAACATCTGCCTCCAGAGTGACGGCAATAGAAAGTGGGTGAGGTTAAGAAAAAGGAGGCGGATATAAATGGCAGCACCGGAATAAGCAATTCAGGAAGTAAGCTGGTGTAGGAGGTAACGTAAAGGTTTTAGATGGCGGTAGTAATCCAGATGACACCAGCAGAGTGCAGCGCTATTAAAATGAAAAGCCATCAATCTATTTACACTTGCATCCCCTGCAAAACAAATCAGCAGAAATCCAGGCGTCGCACTGTTCCTTATTTATGGGTGCCCTAATTATGGGCCTGCCGCTGCTCAACACGCTGTATGTGTATATGGAAATTAGGTGCATGCACATGTGAAATATGGTGTACTTACTTTGCACCATATGCCCACCGTTGGGTTCTTTTTCACGTGTGCAATGTTGCTTAATTGAAAGAGTTCTTGTGCCAATGAAGCCAGCTGTATGGAGATGAGAGCAGTCGTGAATGGGTGGACACAGGAAGGGATGAATGGAGTCCAGGAAGCTGTCGACTCAGGATGGTGGAAGCGGCCCTTGGCAGAGTGTGCTGCAATGTGCCCCGTGGTGGCGAGAGACTTCCAGAATGTCAACGACTGCGACGACGCAATCTGCATTTCAATAATCATCAGGCGTCTGTGTTGATAACGGGGACGTTGTATTTAGAGCTGAAATGATAAGTCGATCAATCTATTAGTCGACATACAGATAATGATTTGGTTACTTTTTCGGATAAGCAATTAATTGTTTGTCTGTGCTGTGATATACATCAAACCAGACGGACCATATTGCATCTTTTCCGGCTGTCTGCTGGTCAATATTGAACGCATGGCCATCTTGTTGGAATGGTCAATGAACTGTGTTGATGTTCAGTGTTGGGCGCCCATTGATCGAACCGTAGAGTCGGTGTGAGTGCAGATTTGGCGCTTCAGAAAGGATGATTCAAATGTAAAGTTAGAAGTCAAGAAACATACAGCATTGATGAAATACTGGTTTCTGCCCAGCTTTATGCCACAGTTATACGTTGTATTTATTTGATATAGATGCCTACTCGGATTGGTCAAAGCGTTCACCTCTGGCGGGAAGACGTGATCGAGGGGAGAGGAGGAGCTGGAGGAACAGTGGGCTTCTGTGTGTTTACTCCAATTTGTAGCCTTCCTTCTTTCCTATCTCTCCGTTTCTCTTTTGCACATAGTGAAGGTATTGTGGTGGGATAAAACACACACGAGCACAACAGAGGTGGTAATCTACAGAAAACTTGGTTAGCTTTCCTCTCAAAGTGCAGCTTTAGCATTAACACTGGAAATTCTCTTATCTCACTTCCACTCCTTTAATCTTGAGTTTCCTCTGTAGATCTAACTGGAAATGCAAGCTTTGTACTCCGTCTCTATTTATTTCACTTTCATTTTCTTGTCATGCCTTTCATTGCCTTTTCTGTCTTGATAAGAGCAGAGGATGTATCAAGAGGGGAGGAGGAGGAGGGGAGCAGTGAGAGAAAGGTAGAGTTTTAAGTTCAGAATGGGCTTTATGAAGACCGTTCTGAACTTAAAACCCCGTCAATTAAAGCTGAGGAATGTGAGGCGGAAAAGAACATGGACAAGGTTTCACTGAGGCCGAGTGATACGATATCACTATGTGGATGTGCATTGTGCTGGCAGTGAAGCGGATATAAATGTAAAATGGTATTTCAGATCAGAGGAGCTGTACGAGTGCATGGCTCCATGCAAATGTGTGTGGGAGAGAGAGAGAGAGAGAGTGAGACGAAGCACGGGAGCAATGAGCCGTAAAGACGTAGGAGAGAGAGTCGGTGAGCGAAGATGACGAATGCACAACGACAGAGGTCTCTCCACCACCAGCACCTTAATAGCTTCTCACCCACAAAAGATGTGGGAGATTCGTACTCCCATTCCAATGAAGTTGACAACATCAGTGTCCTCAACTGAAAGTGCAATAATGGTGAGTCTTTGTGGAGAAATGTTTCTGAATTATTTACTGAGTTCTTTATCAGATTGGATTCGAGCTAATTTAGTCTTTAGTGGCTGAAGAAGGGCATCTAAGGTGTGTGTGTGTGTGTGTGTGTGTGTGTGTGTGCGCACATTCACAGGTTTCAGCCTCCTTGGTGAGGCTGCTCAAACATGAAAAGGCATTCAGACAGATGTGATTAATCTACCAGGAGATCCGCTGCACCAATTACTCAACCAGGAAATGATTGATAAGCGGCTTCAATCACAGCAGGAAAGAGACCGAGATGCACTTCTTCTCGTGTGTGTGTGTCGTGCATGGAATGA
The DNA here is from genome assembly GCF_004355925.1 of Anarrhichthys ocellatus. Classification (NCBI taxonomy): domain Eukaryota; kingdom Metazoa; phylum Chordata; class Actinopteri; order Perciformes; family Anarhichadidae; genus Anarrhichthys; species Anarrhichthys ocellatus. Next base: position 782,508 of record NW_022280054.1, on the reverse strand, counting down.
CAGACAGACACTGACATGGTCCATTAGCTTATGGTGAGACACGCTGCTGTGGCTGCTCTCAACAGTTCAGTGGTGACATAATGTATGTGTATGGTTGGTGTTGTTTAGGAACGCATCACCATTATGTGTGTATGTGTGTGTGTACGTGTGTGTGTGTGTGTGTGTGTGTGTGTGTGTGTGTGTGTGTGTGAGAAGAGAGGGGGCTGGTGAAGCTTGCCACTCTGACTTGTGAATGAATATTCATGGGGTTGATATATCAGTGTCTGCCAGAGAACGCATGCCTCCAGATCGCAGGAATACAAATAAGAACACTTGCCAAGTGTGTGTGTGATCTGTGTGTGGGCGCAGAGGGAGATTATGGGGCCCTGAGTGCATGAGCAGTTGGGAGGGTGCAAGATGGAGGTGTGTGTGTGTGTGTGTGTGTGTGTGTGTGTGTGTGTGTGTGTGTGTGTGTGTGTGTGTCAGAAAGAGGCATAGCTGACATTTACTTAGCTCTTCTCCTCTAGGCTCTTTGTGCCCCACATTCAAAAGAGAGAGAGGAACACCCTCTTGCTTTATGGAACGTTTGCCTGCTATCCTCACAACTCCGTGTCCGTCATTATGTTACAGCCTACTGTTTGTTTGGAGCACATGGATAAAGTAAGCTCTATGTGTGACACTACAGTGAAATAGGAGATGAAAGACTGTGAAACATCACCGTTAAGAATTTAAAAAAACGACCAATCGCACAAGAGTATACGAAGATAGGCCGTACAATGTGGTTATTTCAATACAGATACACTATTTATCTATTGAATTACCAGAAAACATATTGTATTGTGATATATACAGTTGTGTGAAAAAGTGTTTGCCCCCTTCCTGATTTCTTATTTTTTTGCATGTTTGTCACACTTAAATGTTTCAGATCATCAAACAAATTTAAATATTAGACAAGGATAACACAAATAAACACAAAATGGAGTTTTTAAATGAAGGTTTTTATTATTAACGGGGAAAAAAATCCAAACCTACATGGCCCTGTGTGAAAAAGTGATTGCCCCCCCTGTTAAAACATAAATTAACTGTGGTTTATCACATCTTTGGAAAGCTGAGTTCAATTTCTCTAGCCACACCCAGGCCTGATTACTGCCACACCTGTTCTCAATCAAGAAATCACTTAAATAGGACCTGCCTGACAAAGTGAGGTAGACCAAAAGATCCTCAAAAGCTAGACATCATGCTGCGATCCAAAGAAATTCAGGAACAAATGAGAAACAAAGTAATTGAGATTTATCAGTCTGGAAAGTGTTACAAAGCCATTTCTAAAGCTTTGGGACTCCAGCGAACCACAGTGAGAGCCATTATCCACAATGGGCGAAAACATGGAACAGTGGTGAACCTTCCCAGGAGTGGCCGGCCGACCAAAATTACCCCAAGAGCGCAGCGACGACTCATCCAAGAGGTCACAAAAGACCCCAGAACAACATCCAAAGAACTGCAGGCCTCACTTGCCTCAATTAAGGTCAGTGTTCATGACATTTGGTTCATGACTCAGTTAGACAAATCAAGTGGGCATCGACAGAAGTTACTGTCTTTTTAGTTCAGAATCCTAACTTTGGGATACGTTTTTGCACACAATGGAGACTGTGGATTTTGTGCCCCATTATTTCCACTGCAATTGAATTAGGAAGGGATCTTTTCACAACCAGCATGGACAGGAGGAATGATAACGGCTATGTGATGAATGGCTAAATGGTACTTAGACTTGCACTTGGACCTCTCAGCCCAAGAGAAGAGCAAGGTTCCTAATCAAGAACTACGAGCTTTATTTGCAAAGAACATATTTTAAAGGTCTCTGCAAATACAGTAAAAGGTTGCCTGTCAACACTAAAAGACTGAAACAAAGTAAGAAAAGATAAAGGCAAAAACGGGTAAAAAAAAAGACGGCTTGAAAAACGAGAAGACAGCATTTTAACTCTGCATGTAAAGAGTATTGCCGCTGATTAGTATAATATAAATAAACTCCCCCAGGTTTTCCTTTTCTGCAAGGCAAAAGGAAGACTGATGACAAGTAATTGTCAGTAGTACACTCCACATACACATGCATACATTGTGCAGGGGTGTGTGTATAAATAGACCAGAGGTAGATGTTTGAGGTCTGAAGGATAAGTGAAATTCTAATAGATGCCAGAGGACGAGCCTATGGAGACTCCAAGCATCTATATTTGATTAGTGTCTGAATCCCTTTCTCTTCTCTGACTTGTAGCTATAGATCAGCACTTCCCAGTAGTCGACTCAAAACCTAATGTTATGTACAAATGTGTTTCAGATACTTACAATTAGAGATAAACCGTCTTTATTGGTGGAACTGGGCTCTGGTTGTGGCTGCGCAGCCTCCACCAGTCACACAGGGATCTACAGCAGCGTTTTACTCAGACGCTCCATACACATAACGAGGTCCACTTTCGCTGCAAATATTTGTGTGCATTTGATTAACTCCTGATCCAAACAACTGTTAAACACCCCATGAAATAGCTCGCATACTTTGACACTGGCAAGGGGAGTTATTCTTTCTTGCGATAGGGTTAGAAAAAAATCTGACTGCATTTGTTATCTCTGGAATATATAACACAACACTATGAGCTCTTTGTCCACGATACAAGACAAGAAATCATTCAACTGTTGTTACTTTGTAATTTGGCGTTCTCTCTTCCAAATAATCGAGCCACCTAACTGTGTGGGCGACTGTGGCTCAGTGGAGAGCATGGCTGTCCTTCAATCAGAGGATCGGTGGTTCGAATCCCGGCTCTGGCTCCACTAGTCGCATGTCCTTGAGCAAGACACTTAACCCCCCCCCAAAAATTGCTTTGCTTATGAATGTGATAGAATCTGAATTGTAAATCGCTTTGGCTAAAAGCGTCTGCTAAATGACTGTAATTCCATTCATGATATGAAATAGCGTCCTTGGGACGCACAACAGTAGTAATCCTGGACAGTCATAAACTACAGGACAACGCACTACCCATTGTAAATAAACAATGTAATCCATCAAATCACACTTCAGGATGTTATTTTATCAATGATTAAATTCAGAGTGACAAAAAAATGTTTTATTTTTTGTATGCAAAAGTAGCCGACAGAAGTAAACCGCGCCATGAACTCCAGCTGATGTGGCCGTGAGAAACCTTTCACTTCTCTCCTACAAAAAACTGCTATCATTATATCGGCCATTAAAAATGCAATCGGTCGACCTCTACTTTAAATAGTGCTGGCTCTGTCCTCAGCACAAGGACATCTGTGAGCTGAGGGACATCTGAGAAGTGCTTCACCAAACCCTCCGAGTCCTGAACACAAGCAGTCATCATTCTAGCCTCACGTCTGTTCATTTATGAAAACTGCAACTGTGCAGAAATTTAGTCTGCCCCCTGTCATGATTCTATAGGCATCGAACTTAACTTCAGCTGCGATTTGCTATTTCTCAGACCTTATCAATTTACTGTCTACTTGTCAGTGTGAGTCCATGTAGATTATTTCTACAGATTGCCACCACTGTAGTTTTGTATGTTCATCTGTTGAGGATTTCTTTCAACTAATCAATTAATCCGCAATTTTACAGAGTTCAAATGTTTTTTTGCAGTAGCAGTCCAAAACCTGAAAGTCTCTAGAGTTACGTAAACCAGAAAAAAGCAGCAAATCCTCATATTTGAGACGCTGAAATCAGCAATGTAGTGCTGTAACTAGACGTTTTTTAGATTATGGTTCATGATTTTCTATAAATATAATTTAAAAAAAAAAGGTTTTCAAATAGGACTAGTCAATAACATCGAGGACATTATGGAGATTATTGTCATGATACTCTTTTGAGTTCTTGTGCTTTTAAATTCCGAATCAAAATCACTTACTTGATTCATCGTTTCAGCTCCACACTGATGAACTAATGTCACATGATAGAATCAGAACAATGTCCTGATTCTGTTTTTACGAATAAGACGGGTTGAGCTACATCATTCTTGGTATACAAAGCCTTGGCTTGCACTTAACAATCAATAATGCATTTCACCTCCCTGAAAACAGGCTCATCTGTGCAGGAAATGTTGACCCTTCAACTCGGTGACATTGCACCATTTGTTTCTGCGGCCCCTTCCTCGTGGGAAGTCTTCTTTGCTCTGTAATTTAGTAGGAATGTGTAATATTTATTCAGAGTTATCATTTGTTTTCTTACAGCTGTAGTAAAGACATAGGTATGTGAGTTGTTGTTGGTAGCTCTTGGTAATAATAGACTACTGCTGAGATCACAACGCAGAAACACCTCTCAACACTGTCACAGTAACTTCATGTTTCAGCATGTATAACCCCGAATCATGGCTGAAGTGTTGCTTGAAATGGAGCTAAACAAATGAGCTATCAGTTGGGAATAAAGTGACACTATCAATGAATGTCTGTGTGTTGCGGTCACTCAAGGCTCCTTCTGGGACTCGTGCTCAGCAAATTAAAAAAATAATGTAATTAGTTGAAAAAGCCTGAAAGTGAAGCACAACCAGTCTGTCTGTCTGTCTGTGTGTGTGTGTGTGTGTGTGTGTGTGTGTTTTAATCAGTCCCACACTGATCTGAGTAGAAAGCAATTCTCTATTCACGTTCTTTTTCTCTCATCTTTCTCACCTGGGTGCACATCTAACATGATTTTATCACCTCTGCTCTCTTCCTCTCACCTCATTTCATATATTTTGCTTCCATCACTCATCCCCCCCCTCCTCCTCACTGTGGTGTTTATGGCCCGTGCTGATTCATGCCAGTTGGCGTTATTCTAATTGCCAACCCCTCCGCTCCGTGAGACAGGAGTATGACGTGCGGAGCACCCGGGCCAAATGAAAAAAAACCTGTTTCCGTCTACCTGCCTGTGACACACACAAACACAAGACTACATCCCCTGCAGCACTGCTACTCAGACGTATGCCGATTATTACTCAAGAAATTACAGGGCTATAGTGTTTAATGACGAGCACGCCATTTATTTCATGGGTGCCACATTTACACTGTGGCAGCTCTGTTTGAGTGGAAGTGAAGATGGTTGTCTGAGCGTTGTTTGCTGCCATGCTGGGGCTGTGTGAGCAGCAGCGTGAGCATCTCTATATTTTCCATGATTTTCTTTTTTTTTTTGCTGCTTCCAGCTGAATACAAAGTTACATCGTTCGTTCACCACTGCAACTCTTTTTAACGACACACTGAACACATCGCAGCCGAGCAGACTTGTGACAGTGTTAAGAGTTTATGGTACGGTGCTCATTTGCTGGTGAAATGTATGATTTAAAAGCCTATGTCATATAGGCTAATAACTATATGTATAATTCATTCTCCAGCACGGCAGTGGAGGGTTGTATGAACAGTAGAGAGCTGGCAGATAATGAGGCAAGAAAGACAGGAAAGGTCCTCGGCTGGACACCAGCCCGGTTAAAGGTCAAAGAGGGCCCACGCATGATGCTAGATATTAAAGAAACAGGCCAATATTTTGTGAAATATACACCACTTTTATGCAGAGTCGGCATCAATGTTTTCTCCGCGTGTCCAGGACAGACTTTAGTTCAGGGTGTGCTTATTCTAGCACAAAGACAGGAAGTCTGTGGAAATCCTCATCACAAATGTGTGTATTAAAATAATTATTATCAGCCTATATATTGTTCTATTACTCAGATATCTATATCGGTAACATCAACAAATATCCAGTATCGGTCAGGCTGTAATACGAGCAGCTCAAATCCCTGCATGCTGCAGCGGTAATATGAATCATGTTCTGGCACCACCGAGCCTCGGAAATGCTGCTGAGCCTCCTCTCTATAAACTAAACCTCAGTCTATTATTGAGTCGATGTCCAGGCCGTAGATACTGACGGGGTGCTCCTACTATGAGGGTTAGGCTGCAGGAAGCTATGGATCAGCCAGACGGCCTCTTTCTAATAGACTGTTTAGGTTTAATATGAGTTTTCACCTCCTCTAATGGACCCGGCTGTCACGGGAAGGGCACACGGCGAGATCTCACTCCAAGTTGTGTGTATTGCGAGTGTAGAGGCAGACTGATGGCTTTGGGTCTGTTCACTGCCTGAATGTGAATCAACTCCGTGATAGTTCACTTTATGAGTAAAGAGGGTGTGTGTGTGTGTGTGTGTGTGTGTGTGTGTGTGTGTGTGTGTGTAGGTGTAGGTGTGTAGGGAGTCGCTAGACGGTCACCTTTGCTGTAAAATCTGCTTTATTGGCAACTGAAGGATCCAACAACCTGCAGTCTGTTGTCCTCGTGGGGGGGACAGGTCTTTGTGTGTTAACTCAAGTTTTAGGGGACTTTGAATGAGACGTCTGCTGAGGTGGGACACTTTGGCTTATCATCCCAGTCTTACACCTCTCGTTCTTTCACAGTCGGAGAGAGAGAAAGGAGCCAGTATGTCATGTCGTTCTCTCTCTCTCTCTCTCTCCCTCTCCCTCTGAAGGATGAAGGCACTGAATCATTTCCTGCCACTTTTAATGGACTTATATTCAGCTTTCCAGTCCTGATCCACTTTTATAGCTCTGCTTTTCGCATCTGAAATCCTCGTTCACTTTACCGAAGTCATTTATGTCCTCTTTACGCTGTTAGCCATGCAGCACAGTGTTGGTCATTACACATACCCTCTGAGACATGACCGGTATTTGAATATGGAGGTTGCTCTCAGAGTGGTTTATTTTTGAAAGTTTCTTGAGCTAATGTAGCGATGTGTGCTTGTGTGTGTTGGCATCTAAAGGAGATGTGAGGTTCCCAGTACCACCAGCGGCGCTCTACCCCAGCCCTCCATCCCTCAGCCCATCTGTGCTCAGAATGTTTGTTGTGGTTTTAGGAGAGATTTAAGAGCTGGGAAAGTGAAATAGTTTTGGGATGCCTGGGTAAAATATGTGTTTGGGCGCAAAGGGGGTGATCACAAGGCCACACAAACACTTCCAATCTGGCTCCAGGCTCACGCTGCACAGGAAGCAAAATGTTGAGTCGCAGTACTCAGTTTTCATAAAAACAAGTGGAAAAAAAAATCAATTTTTCAGTGTTGCTTCTTTGAGGAAATAGGTCAATATTTTAATTGGTGAGGGGACTCCGCTGCCAACTTTGATTTAAAAAATATAAATATTTCCTTATTGCTTAATTTACAGGTGAAAATACACATTTTTGGCCTTTTTAAAAATATTGATATAAATGTTGGTTGGCTCAACATGTAATGCGCTTATAGACCCAACAACAGATTAAAAGAAAAAATATATATTTATTTTACTTTAAGAAAAATAAGATCTCAAAACTTTATAATTAGCAAAAGAACAAATTAAGAATAATTTGACAAAGGAAAATCTTAACTCAAGTTTAAGATATACGTATACACAACACATAAGTCAGCATAAAAACAAATTAAAGCCAACAGGTCACCACAATGTCTATTTAGTAGCTGTTCTGGAGCTTTGAATGAAATGATCTTCCACAGCAGCTGGAGTTTGCTCAGTTATCACGGAACTGTAAATGCACTTAAACTACTTCTGTGTTGAAGCTGAGCTCCAAAAAACGGCTATTAAATGGACCTTGGGGTGAAGTTGTTTTGTTGTTTCCAATGTCAAGAATTAAATTTAGTTGAGTGCGATGAGTGTGTTCAAGTGTACTAGACCCAAGTTTTGTTAGCCTGCTTCAGATTCCTCTTTAAGTACAAATGAGACGGCTTCTATTTATGAAACGGTGACAACGTACCATCACACACACACACAGACACACACAGTCCCACTCAAAACCTGTACTTGGCATGGCCTTGGCACATACAAAGCTCAGGTGTGACATAATTAAATTAGGGCTCCGTGTTCATGCTTTCCACGGCCCCGTGGACAGACTGAGCTCTGCAATGTCGTCCTGGGGAGAGACACACTACACCTCCACAGTTAGCACAAGTGTTTCTAGAGCAGCAGCCCTTTTTGCCCTGTTTAGGTGTCAATATACTCCATTTGTTTCCTCATTTATGTAAGGTCAAGACAAATGATATCCCTCCTGTCCGTAGCATTGAGCACATAGAGGTTTATAGTCATCGCATACTGGGAGGAGACTATTGCGAATGTAGTCTCCTCAGAGATCAGCCCTGTGATTATAATTTAAAAGTTGTGGAAATCAAAACAACAAAGAGAAATATTTTGAAATGATCTTCCTCCAGATTCCCTCTTCTATTATCTAGTATCCACTGCTTTCTCTGTATTTCACAGCTTTGATGTTTTTTTTGTCACTTCTATCTTAAACCCAGGGAGACCGTCTCTCTTTCTCTCTTTCTTTCTTTAATGATGTGCTTGAGTGATGCTAATGAATAGTTGTCTCCTCCTCGTCTCTCCCCGCTCTGTTCCGCTGTTTCTTCTTCTTCTTCTCTCCATCTGCCTGCTTGATCTGTCAGAGAGACCGCAGAAAGAGATTTTTCTACTTCGGTTATGAAACTACCCTCAGGGTGATTCTAAAGGAAAACGCAGATGACTTCCCTCACTTCTGCCGGCCTGGCGATGTGATTGATGGGAGTGTTTAAAAGACCTGACTATTTCTGTTGGGCCGTCCATCCGAGTGGCTCACAGTGAGCAGGCAGGAGGGAGTGTTTGGGGTAGATGATAGAAAGGGTGAACGTCTGGTGGCCTTGTTGAGATAGGAAGGTGTGTGCGTTTGTGAGTGTGTTTTATTTTTTGTACTTACTGTGTGTGCATACAGACCTTTTGTGGCCACGTGTGCGGTGCATGTGAAGTGTGGTGTGAAGGAGAGCCCAATGTGACGCTCTGAGGCAACTCTCCTGTGTTGGGACTGGGAGTCACAATAGTAACTTCAACTGCAAAAGAGCAATTTCTCCCAATAAGGTTTGAAATCAATGAGTTGATCCAGAGAAAATTGACAAATTTGATGATATATGAAATGAATTGTTTAAGTCAATTATCAAGCAAAAACATTGGCATTATTCAACATTATTATTGTTTTATTTTCTTGAATTTCATTAAGTAAAATACTACTGTATCTGGTGAATATTGTGGAGCATTTAGAAGCTGATTGACTTACAATCGTCAGTTGTCCAGTTATTCATCTTGCGACGTGGCTTAAAGTCAAACAAAAATCCCACCAATAGGTTGAGACATACAATACTCTCAGTCTCAATGTCTCTCACCCCTTTGTTGCGGGTTTTGTGGTTATATGGTAGTTTAATGTACACTGTGGAGTTCTGACCACTTGTATATGCTATGAAACAATTTTTTTGCAAATTTGGTCCCCGTTTCGTTTGCACTGCGCAGGAGTACGCACAACCAAGCACAGGCGGCGCAATTCACATCCTGCTGTTGGTCTCACGCTATTTCACTGATCAATGGCGGTAACGCACCAACGAACATAGCGGTGCACCAACAAAGGCAGGAACGAAGATGAAAGGATGATTTTAAACTAATAAATAAAATAGGCTCTGCAAATACATTCCACGCATTTCTCAGACCTCAAGGACACACACAATGTGTTTTGGTGACACTGAATGTAGATATATCTTTTGTTTGTCTTTCTTTCTCCACTGCTGTGCATTGGAATGCAAATCATTTTAGTTCTTGACATCTGCTGCTTTTACCCCTGTCTATGTCTCTTTTGGCAGGAATAGCTCTATTTTATTCAGGTTCTGCATTCCTCCATTGTGCTCCTATGCCAACCCCTAATCTCATCACCCATTTTGCTTCCAACCATATTACTATGCTTGATCCTTGTCATCTTGTCTTCATCCCTCTATCCCACAGTCTTCATCCCCGTCCATCCCTTCTACCCCTCACTCATCCACCCTTCCCTCTTCTCATCCTCTAAGCCGGTGCACAGGCTGCAGCCAGGTGTTTGATGTGTCGATCGGGTTAACCGGCGGGTTAGATTGTCCGATAATCAAGACTTGGCCTCCGCTTCCCATTCTGTCAAGGCTGTCTCTGCAAGCTGTGACACACATGCAGTCACAAAGATTGATCGCAGTCAAATGGTTTAGAGGAATGTAGCTGGGAAGAGGCTTTGTGACCCCGGTGCCTTGTGAAGGACTGACAGGCAGACAATTAAACGGCTCGGTAATTGGCACAGCAATAACCCAAGCAGACAAAAGTCTTCTTGTTCTATTTATGACCTTCCAGCTCAGTGCATGTCTCCCGCTTTCTGCATGATAACCGCAGGATGAAGGTATGTCAGCTGTGATTGTCTTCAGACAAGAGAGAGGAGTGTGTCGGGAAGATCCATGGTGATTTTTGGACTGAACGTCACCATGGAGGCAGAGAGAAGGGACTTTGGGAAATGGAAAATTGGAAGCATTTGTGTTTCATTGGAGGAGATAGAGGGGGATGTGTGATGGAGCTTGCAGAAGAAAAGCTTCAATAACACTGGAAAGAAATAGAAGTAGATGAGTTGTTTTCATGTGTAGAGAAGAAGCAGAGCATGCAGGGTTATCTGGGTTCTTGAAAGTAATTTCCTTGAGCAGAGAGAGAGAGAGAGAGAGAGAGAGAGAGAGAGAGAGAGAGAGAGAGAGAGAGAGAGAGAGAGAGAGAGAGAGAGAGAGAGAGAGAGAGAGAGAGAGAGAGAGAGAGAGAGAGAGAGAGAGAGAGAGAGAGAGAGAGAGAGAGAGAGAGAGAGAGCGAGAGAGAGAGAGAGAGAGAGAGAGAGAGAGAGAGAGAGAGAGAGAGAGAGAGAGAGAGAGAGAGAGAACTTGGGACATAGGGTTCATCTGTGGGTCTCTGTCATATGACCTCAATCATCATATTAAGCAGCAGGAATTTTCTCTTCTGCAGTCTCAACTGGCTCGTTCTCTTTTCTTAATCCACTGCTTTTTAATAACTGCGGGCGAGTTAGACTTTACAAACCAGGTATGAAATATGAGCAGTATAAATGCTGCGGATCAGTGGCATGTCAGCAGAATATTATCTGACATTTGTACTTGGAACTTTTTTTTTAACTTTGTGACCTTAGACTGGCTTGTCTTCCCTGTTTGGCTGTGAGCCAGCGGAGGGGAGGCATTATTTGCTCTGAAACGCCGGTGGGGATGTGTGAGAACAGATTTAGTCGGTGTTATCTGTAGAGTAAAATGGATAGAGGTGAGGATACAGTTTCTCTGGCTCAGCTCTATATCCCACAGCGGGGTGTAAAAGTGTGAGCTTGTGTGCATTTCAGTGCCGATGCATTTTTTTCTTTCTTCATCTCTGTTTATCTCTGATTCATCTGCTTTGGCAAGCAAGAAAGGACAATCAGGTTACTGCCGCTGTAACCTGATGTGTATGCCACTTGCCAAATATACTGCAAGTGTATTTAATGTATACGGTTGTTTTTTTTCTATATCGATGGGCACTATGTCACAACGTGAATATTCTGTATCGATAATGTTATAATGTATTTTTACGGTCTCTCTCTCAGAGTAATCACTCCTTTTGAACCTGATTATTGTCTGTCAGGTTTTCATTACACCTCTGCTGGCCTTAAATGATGTGCTGGTCAACAGAACTTTCACTGGTTTCAGTCTTTAGATAACACGTCTGATAGGGTTTTTGACCAAACAGATTTTTATCTGCAGCCCAATAACTCTTCTTCTGTCTCCCTCTGCTCTCAGGCTGCTGCTGACTTTGCCAAAGCCCACCTGCCCGAGGCGCTCCGCCAGCAGCTACTGACCTACGAACGGGAGCGAGAGCGAGACAGAGAAAAAGACAAGGAGAAAGATGAAAAGAAGGAGAGGGGCGGCCTCTCCTATCCTTCCATCCTGGAGCAGCAGATCCTGACTTTGGACAGAGAAATGCTGGACAAGCTCTCTGCCACTTACAATGAAGCAGGTGTGTGTGTGTGTGTGTGTGTGTGTGTGTGTGTGTGTGTGTGTGTGTGTGTGTGTGTGTGTGTGTGTGTGTGTGTGTATTTGTTTGTTATACACCACATAAGCTTGTATCTCCCCCAAACTGTAAAAAGCACGTACACATAACTATGATATACTCCGATGTATCCATGCAAAAATGTGTGCAAGTTCTTGCACGTATGACAATTTGGGGATATTTGTCCTACAGCGGGTTTGTTTGTCTAGATGCTACACTGGCTCAACAATTAGCAGTGACCTAAATGTTTGCATGTAGTACATCAGCTTGAATGTGTGGCCACAATAGAGGGCAGAGGCCACATAGAGATGGATTTTAACCACAAGTGATGCTCATTAATGGGGGACACAATAATAAAAGCAGCAGTTAGTGCAGGGCGATGTTTTTAAATGTGCCCTATAAAGCTGCACCCAAGCTATTACTTTCTGCTCCACTGTTTCACTTGACTATTGTTGAATAGTGACTGTCAGCACCCCAGGCTGTGCTTATTCAGCTGTTTAAATACAAGCTGATCTTCACAAGGCTTGTAGTAATTATCTCTGGAGGGAGGCAGAGAGGGAGGGGTGACGCTAGAGAGGGAGAGAGATGGATGGAAAGCGGTAGAAGAGGGGTCAGAGGGAAGGAGGACATTTTGCTGGTAAGAGCTATACAGTAGAGCGGGACAAGAGGCCTGTGCAAGAGGCAAAATGAAGAGGAAGACGGGAAAGGGACGAACGGAAAGAGGGATGAGAACATGGATACAAAAGGTGATGGAAAAAGTCTGATCTGAATTAACCAAAACAAACCTTTGTGGTAGAGAAGGAAGAGAAGAAGAAGTCCCAGAGCAAAATCATACAGTGCAATTTAGAGGCTTTTAGGCTTCATTCATCAACATATTTGTTGATTCCATAACGGCCTTGTTTTTAAGATTATGACCATAGACCGTATATGAGAATCGATTATGAAAAAGATAAAACACGTTAATATACCTGTCATGTAAACATCACAAAGTCATTAACAGTAAGGTAGTTGCAACAGATTAATGAGGAGCATGTGCGTTCTCATCCACATCTGTTAATTTAACATCTAAGGGAGGTCAATTTCTTTATTCTACGGCAGAAACATTCTTGGCTTGAACATGCAGGGGAGAGAGTTGAAATGAGAGAAGCGGAGTAAGCGCTGGACAAATGGAGACGCAGTGAAGAGGTTTTGGTGTTACGCAGTAACTAATGACAGAGATATATGGCATTGTCACTCCTGGTTTTAGCCTCAAAGTTTTGCCGTTATACTCACTAAAGTTAATTGCTTAGATTCTTTGAACACAGCGACGCAACTAAAATCAGTGAACAATGTAACCGGACAACCTGCACAGACAGCGTGGTTTGGTGAGGGGGGTCTTTGGTATGAAAGGGCCATTGAGAGGGCCTCACATCCTCGAGAGAACGATGGGTCATATGATACACTGATTGTTAAAGTGAAGAATTAGACCTGGAGGCGACCGTCGATTATTACCGAACAGCAAAGGTCATATGCTGCAGATGCATTACCCTTTTTCTTGTACTCACCTGCTCTCAACTTCTTTATACTTCTTTTTTTTTTTTTTTATTCTTTGTGATCGGTGTAAATCTCCCCTCCTGATCCCTCTGTCTACTTCTGTTCTAAAGCTACTTGGCCTGTTGCATCCAGGCTCCAAAGATCTGTCCATATCCGACTATACAGTATTTCTATCAATGCCTGACACTGAGCTTATAGAAACATTTACAGTCGCGCTCCATTACAATGAAAATGCTCCTGCGTTGTTGAATCTAAGCATTGGAAAGGAAGGGATTGAATTTGCTGCAGTATTTGTCTTTCTTGTCAGCAGCTCAAGGGGGGGGGGGGAATCTGCTGATCAGGTAATTGTTCTGCATTCTTGTCCCTGTATCTGATTCAACAATCGCATCATTTAGGGTGCACAGCTCCCCGCTTTCTGTCGCAATCAGGGCCTAAATTAAGCTGGCAGGGGAGGAAGAGACAGGGACAATAGAGAGACTCGCTCTCAATTCAGCCCCCAGTCCCCAGGACAACGGCGTATCAGATTTATCGCCCTGTTCATTTATCTCTGTGTTGTTTATCAGCCAACAAAAGCGCTTGAAAGAAAGATAAGAGAGATGGGACTTTGATGGAATGTCCAGGAGCTTAGTCTATTATGGAAACAGTCTCCGTAATGCGGTGTGGTATTCTGTAGGTACTAACCTTTATGCAGCAGGGTGGCATGTCTCTCGGCACACGTTTGAACCCACGCAAAGCACCCAACAGTGTCCGGTAGTGCATTAGTCCGATACTCAGTAGTGGTTGTTACCAGCAGAAATACAGAACAATAGGAAAGGTTAGGATTGCAGGAATTTGTGGGGAGAAAAGCATTTTCATCATCCATCTTCTGCAAGAGAAAAATACAAAATGTTTTTTTACATACCAGGAATTAAACATACTGTATACTGTATTTAGACAAAAATAATGTTTTATGTACAGGTGAGATAAAACGGTGAATGCGTAGAGAATGAGACCTCTTCCCACATAAAGCAAACAACATGAACACACACACACACACACACACACACACACACACATTGCATCATTTCAGTGTCTTACGGGCAAAAGGCTGAACTCCCAGGAAGCAGAATTGATATTGTAATGAGAGAAAATGTATTTGTATACAGTTTAGCCCGATAATAACCCGCTGCCTCTTTGGTTGGTAGAAATGTAAACCAGGTTTTCCTGAAGTGCCAGAGACAATATCAATGTTCTCAAAAACGCTCTTCAGAGTGCAGCTCCATTTTGTGAAATACAAGTCATTTACTCTTTGCTTTTCACAGCTTTGCTGTGAGGAGTATTCTGAGCAGAATGTTGACATCGTGGTTTTGTTATAGCTGTGAGTCATTTCATTTTTCTGCTCTGACTCCAACGGTGTTCGTCTTTGTTTGGACTGTTGTTTTGTCTCTGTGAAGCGTCTCATTACTTTAAGAGACTCTTTACATTCCACTCCCCCTAACTTAATGTTTGTTCACACCAAGTATGTTTGCAAGTCTGCAGTGGTTTGTTCAAACTCTTCAGCGTTTCCTCCTTTAGTTCATGTTGTGTGTCGATAAGACAGCAACGGAATTTGGACTGTTGTGGCACCAAATAATGACGACACAACTGGTCCTATCAGTTATGTTCACTGTGAACGTTATCGTAAAGTATTTTTTTCTGACTTTAGTTGTTCTGACTTTAGTTACTATAATAACTATGGACAGGTCAGGAGAATTCTTAACTTACTCCATTTGTCTGACTCATGCTACAGTAGAGAACAGATCTGAATAGATGCCTTTGGAAGTTGAGCTACACTGAGGCTTCAGTGACTTGATACAAATGGACCTACAGGTTCTCGTGGAGCTGAGGGATTGATGAACTTTACTGAGGACTTGTGATTCTGCCAGGTTTTTTTGTTTTTTTTTATCATAATAAGACCAAACACATCTGTGTTGTGTAACTGGAATAGAGATAAAGCAACTGTTGGTGTTTTTTCAACCCAAAGTTAAGTCGGTGTGGATATCATTAATTGAGACTGCTTGCTGGTGCGTGTAGCTCCGTCTGTGGTTCGCTCGCTCACAGGGCTGCGTCTTAAAGAATGCGATCCAGTGAGGCGTTTTTGAAAGCTGCCGTGTTGAAATAGATAAAGGATGTTTAGGTGTACAATAAAGGATTGCAAATGGATCAAAGTTTTTATGGTTGGTAATATAATATAATCAATATTATAGTGCCTTGACTGTATTTTGGATCCTGCTTTACAGATACACGTGACAAATTGTGGCCCTACAGATAGACAACAGAGAGGAACACAGAAGTGTGCAGCTGCAGGATACAAAAAGACAAAATGGTTCCTGAAATCAAGTTCAGTTAAATCAAAGAATACGCAAAAAGATGAAACACGGTTATTAATTAATGTGCTGTATAGACAAAAGTGAACTGTGAAATGTGTAGCCTGGAGACATGAACATAATGTTGATTAAACATTTGACACAATCCAAACAGGTTTGACAGGCTCTGGCATCTGATATATGACAGTTATGGTTATATAACAACACAGTTCATTGTTGCAGCAGACTTTTACATTTCTAATGCCTCAGTTTCCTGAACAACGAGACTCGTTTTAAAGCGGTTCTTGCTCACTGCGTGACTGCACGGCCATTAAATGGCAAAGATTTTCACTGTGATAAATTATCTATCATCTCCAGTCGTTGCAAGTTTGATGTTGTGGTCTGACTATCTGACCTCCACATGAAAAGATTTTTGTGTTAGAAGTCGTTTAAGTGTGTAAGGACTCCGGGCACAGAGGTGCTTTTTTATGTTTCTTCACCCGGTTGGTTGTGTTAATGGGACGTAGAGTGATTCTCTTAAAGGGGAACTCTACTGACTTACAGGTCTTGGGGACTATTGAGTACATGAAAGGAGTTGTAAAGCGCAGTGGGCAGCGTTGGTTGGAGTTAAAGGCTACATGTTTCTGGGGCGTGCAGTTAAAAGAAGAAGTGAGCTCCATTAGCCGCTACTAGCATAACGCACCTGAATCTCTCACTGAACTGTCAGTTGTCGGGTTGAATTGTGGGTAATGTCGCACCAGGTTTTGACAATCTCTGGCTGTGCTGCATCAACTTTAAACCTTTTTCAAAAACTGTCCATCAGGAGTCCAGCACTGTTATAAGAGTGCAATGCTAAGGTTGCCATAACCTTTGTGCATAATTAGAGGAGAGACTTAGATCCATTGGCCTGTCAGATCACATGCTTTTCCCAGATATGACCACAATGCCACTGCAGCTTATGAGAGAAAAAAAACGAACTCATTTGTATCATAAAAATTGTAAAGGGAACAAGAAGCACTCTGAATGAATAATTGGTTAAAATGTACACAGGAGCCCAAAGCGAAATCTCACACTAAGGCTTCAAAAAGGCTGAGCCAGAGGCAGCTAGTCATTTGGGATAGAAGGAAAAGTATGGAAAAAAGAATGATACATTATAGAAAGCAGAGATTTTCAAAGCTTCATCGTGACATATAGTGTACAAATTCAGAGCGCTGCACAGACTTTATAAAGCAGTTTAAGTCCAGTGCAAAATGCTAAAAATAGCATTGCTATAAATGTTAACAGTCCAAGGAGGTCAGGTAAGACAGGATGGCTCTTGGGGGGGGGGGGAACTCTAGTTGTGGGTGGACAAATGGACAGGTAGTGTTTTTTAGAAAGGCTTTGAGACAAGGAGCCGAGGTGAGCAGGGTGGTGGCAGTCCTGCCCTCTCATTTTTCACCTAAATGCCAAGCAAGCTCGGTGAAGAACATAAATCCATGGGACGTATTCTGGTGCTGTATGGACACTCGTACTCTCCAGGGGTTTTGCTATAGCTCTGAAGCAGTGAATTCGTGCAATGATACAAATTGGAGTCGGGCTGAGAAGTTAATCTTATTGGAGTGTTGAAGGTGTGCCTGGCCAAGCTAAGCCAATAATTAGCATGATCACAGGGTGCATGCAGGCCATGGTGCCATTTTAATAGGGAATGCTGAACGTGTGCTTGGCATGGCGGGGCTAATTGGGGAAGGGTGTGCAAGGAAGGCACTTCAGTCTATTATCTCTATTGCCATGGGAATATGGGATAAGGATAATTAGCTGGACAGCATGGCAGCTATAGGCACGTGCAGCCTGATTAAGGAGGCATACAATGATGTAACTAATAGAAATGGATTTTTGGCAAACTGTGTTAAAGATTTAGTAAGTCATTTACAATTAAGTGGCATCAATATTCACTTCATTCATCTGAGCCTCGCTACCAGCTGGTGCTCTTCTCGTAGTTATTTTCTGTTCCTTCTTAATTTCCCTGTTTATCACTTTTTTTCTCACCCAAAGCTATAAATGGGAGTAATAAAATCATTGTACTGCTGAGAAGTAATCTCTTTTCTCTTTTTTCCTCATTTCTCCTAGCTCTCCACACCTCCTCAACTCTTACTCTTTATTTCATCTGCATCAACCCCCCCCCCCCCCCGCAACTCATTTCTCACACACTGTGACTGCTCAGGGGTAGCACGGGGTGACTGTGAACTGAATGGGAGCACACCATTCATGGGAGAGATGGATTTATTTCATTCAGCTTAACACCAACCGCCTGAGACATAAACTGTCAGGACAGTCAACATCACACCGAGATGGAGGTGGAAATTTAAAGGGATTAGGGAAGTCTCAAAAGTTAGTAGGTCATCCACATTCTTGCGATGGCATTTAAACCAGCTTTGTGTGAATCTTACCCCTACCTCCAGGTCATTTTTTACCTTCTCTCTCTCTTTGTCTCTCTGTCCGGGTGATCCAGACCAGAAAGACCCACTACCCCCCCCCCCCCCCCGTTTTGTCTTTTCTCTGTTTGAGCAGATGGCCAAACAGGCAGATCTGTTCTTTCTCTACAGGACTTTGGATCTCACACAATAGGCCTCAGATTCTGAGTCCAGACTCTGTTCTGCCTGACTGGGAAGCTAAACAAAGAGAGGAAGGAGGAGAAGAAATGCAAGGAAGAAAAGTTACTTCAAAGAGTTTTGTCAATGTTTGCATATGATTCATGGATTTCACTGTAGTGCAGGAGGGAAGGAGGGAAAGTATTTTCTGCCTCAGCATATCCTTTTTCCCCTTTTTAAAATATTTCATTGACTCCTAAGTACTTGAGAAAAAGCAGTATGTATGTTATTTTGGAAGGTTTTCAATATGTTTGGAAAATTACATGATGACCTATTTTTATTTATTTTTTTAAACTTTTTTTTCTCTCCCCAGATTACTGATTTTTTTAATTAAGTTTGCTATCTTTAGGTTTGGGTGTTATGACAATGCCACGAGTTTTAATTTCTAAGCAGGACCGGTTTATCGCAATATTGGATTATTTTGGCCATCGTGGCTCTATGAATGGCAATATCGGTGTGTCAGTTGGTCCACCACTTTGATCCAGATGGAAATATCTCAACAATTATTTGATGGGTTGCACAGAAATTTTGTACAGACATTTATGGACCCCAGAGGATGAACCCTAACGATTAGGTGATTCCTCTTGCGCTACAGTGAGGTTAATATTTTATGTTTTGAGTGAAATCTCTCGACAATTATTCAATGGCCTGCCTTGAAATTTGGTTCTTTCATGTCCCCCTCAGGGTGAATTGTAATAACTTTGGTGATCCTCATCATCTGGTCAATTTAAATTGGCCGCTCCTTTGGTTTATGACCAAATATCTGCGAAACTGAAGACATCAGCCTTAGCTTCACTCTGTGTTTAGAGCTAGTTAGCAATTGTTAGCATGTTAACATAACACAGCATGTTAGCATTGGCATTATGAGCAGTTAGCATGCTGACGCTAGCATTTAGCCTCACAGTGCCACTAGCCTGGCTGTGAGCCAGGCTTAGTGTTGTTGTTGTATGATTTGTCAGGTACTTGATTTGCTGGATGCCAAAAACATATATTATTGTCTTGGTATTTTATGCATGAATAGTTTCTATAAATGCACCCTGTTTCAATATTGGCCGAACTACACATAGCCCACGTCTAATTCTGATGTCATCTACTTCCTTCACCTGCTCCATCTCTCTTTCTCCATCTTGCAGGTACTACGTGTCTGGTGGCCCTGCTGTCTGATAAGGAGTTGACGGTGGCCAACGTTGGAGACTCGCGTGGAGTTCTTTGTGATAAAGACGGCAACGCCATTCCTCTTTCGCACGACCACAAACCCTACCAGCTCAAAGAACGCAAGAGGATCAAGAAAGCTGGTGAGAAAACAGCTGCAGTCCAGACCAGTAGATCTTTCTCAACTGATTCTGAGCAGCAGAACAAGGCTGTAGTTAACACTTCAGGGGACATCAAAACTCAGATTGTTGTCATGAAAGCGTAAAACAAAGTCTTCTTATGATCAAAGCTAAGCACCATTATCCCTTTTTCCACATCTTGTCTCTGTGCTCAGGCTGACATCAAACCCGAGAGACTGATAACACGATCTGCTTCTAAAGCAGCATGTTATCAAAAGCAGCCAGACAGAACACAGTATTTAAGGTGTATTTGAAGGCATAATTCTCCTTCCTACCCTATCTGCATACTCTCTATGCTGAGTTTGATGTCAAGTTGCCAGATGAGTCAGTGAGCTTGGTCCCTGTCAGGAAAGCCCACCATCTCCATCTAATGGTCTGATTGGGTACTAAAAAAAACTCACAGAGTTAGTTTCCATTATGTTGCTGTTTACTTATTTGTGCAAAATGTTTGTAATTGTGATACAGATGATTTCCTACAGTGTTCACTTCAGTGAGAGGGGGCGGGGCATCTCATGTTTTAATCAGCGAGTCTCGTGTACAGGAACCACTGGTGTACTAATAAAAACTGCTTATTCAGTAGTCCTCTCCCGTATGGTAGCGTTATCTTGCTACGGTGGTGGTGCGTCTCTCTGTGACACATTCTTGTAAACACAGATACTCAAGAACAATTAATGATAGAAATTTTATACCTGCTCCACAGGTAGAGCTGATGTTATTACAGTCTTGGAGCACCTTGCTACAGACATTTACATATTAAACGAGGGAAACCAGATTTTCTTGAAACTGGTATAACTCCGTAATGCTTAATTAAGTGCCGTCTATGCACTGAAAAGAGAAAAAGAAAAGAATGAAAAAGAAACATCTTGATGCAACAGCCAATTACAGAAGAGTCAAATCACAAATACCATCAATAATCAATTTTTTTTTTAAATCCCCCAAATTAGACCAATGTATTTTAAGCACCACAGAATACAGTGAATATGTTTCTTAGAAAGATTTCACTTGTAATATTGAATATGAATATTTACTATTTGCTAGATATTTGCTTAATGGTAATTCATATTTTATTGTTCTTGTTTCTTTCCTCATTTGACTTTCACAATTAAAATTTCCTTTTTTTTAAGGTGATAAAGATTATTTCCTGTAAGTATTTGGGACGATAAGACCCATATGGATTTTCTTTTTGTTTTGTAATTTACATATCCTTTTTACTATTGGATTCTGTGGATCTCAAGATGCATTGTTGGTGTCATTCTTTGGATTTTTTAATCAATTATTAATGGTGTTACTGTGTAATGTGTTTGCGATTTGACTTATTGGAGGGATTTCAGTCTGTGGCTCTCGTACGAATATGATGTTATTGTTTATATTTAGTTCGTTTGATTCCTCTGACAGAAACGTTACACTTTCAATGAACTAAGTGCTGACTGTACAGGAATGAAAACAAACTAGATAATTGAATAAATCATTTCTAATAGATACATGCCATTGGTCTAATGGTAATCTGAGGGCAGAAATGTTTACTAATTAAGGCATTTATCTAAAGAGGCAGTAGCTGCTAAAGTAACTATTGAGGACAAAGAAGTCATGTCCTCTGCTTTTTCTGGGAATTGGGGTATTTTAGTTATCTAATAATAGAAATGGAAAGTTAAAGATAATGGGATTTTTTTTTATACCCTGAACTCTCAACCTCAGTATGGTTAAAATCACGGCTACGGTCTTGCTTGGTAGAAACGAGGGAGGCATCCTGACCTAGTATGGAAGTCTTCATCGTATCATTTCCAGTACAATTCCCTGCTTGCAAATCTGTTGAAGTTGTAGAGGACACACAGCTGTACTTGCAGGATGTGACATGAACTGAAATGTATCCAACATAAACAATTGCGTTCCATGAGCATGAACGGTGAGCACTGTGAAAACATGCCAATGGCACTGATCCATATTATTTTTGCACTTTGATGTGTACACTGCAGTCTCATAGTTGATGGTAACCACGAGAGTCTTTGCGAGTTGGTTCAGAGGAACAAAAATAATCTTTTATCTAATGGCAGTAAAATGTAAAACATCTGTTTCTCTCCTTTATCTCCTTTTCCTCTAATCTTTGTGTCCCTCTATCCTCCTCACTTCCTTGCATTCTTTCTAACGCCTCCCCGCTCCCCCTTGTATGCCACTTCCTACTCTCTATTGTATCACTTTCCAACCATTTCCCTTCTACGTTCCTTCTCAGGTGGGTTCATCAGCTTCAACGGCTCGTGGCGTGTCCAGGGCATCTTGGCTATGTCCCGTTCTCTGGGCGATTACCCCCTGAAGAACCTCAATGTGGTCATTCCTGATCCGGACATCATGACGTTTGACCTGAACAAGCTGCAGCCGGAGTTCATGATCCTGGCGTCGGACGGCCTGTGGGACACCTTCAGCAACGAGGAGGCGGTTCGCTTCATCAGGGAACGACTGGGCGAGCCTCATTTTGGCGCTAAGAGCATAGTCCTCCAGTCCTTCTATCGTGGCTGTCCTGACAACATCACCGTGATGGTGGTCAAGTTTAAAGGCAAGTCCAGCGAACAGTAGACCACCCGTCTACCACACACAGTATCTATATTATGTTTGAATAGGAGTAAGAATAAAGTAGGCTTGACGAAAGATTTAAAAACTGAGTCCCCAACGTTTTGAGTGACAACTATTTCTATTACATTTACATATGTTAACCTTTCAGTGCATCAAACCACCCCTCCTCTACTTTTACTGCTGAAAAAGTGACACTTGTAAGAAAATGGAGTTTTATTTCCACAATATTTCAAAGGTGGTCTTTCCCTCAATGTCGATTTGACCACTAATTGTTGTTGTTTTTAGTTTCCCGATTGTGTTTCCACGTCATTCAATTGTAAATTGACATTTACTGAGTGACTGCACTGAAAAGGTTATTTTATCAGATACACGTCATGGTGCAACTATGAATTTATTCCCTTTATACATAAACAACACGAATGATAATATGCATATGCTTGTTCAAATATCACCAGTCATACTGTACAGCAATAGAACCAATTACAATGGTCATATCACACTTGCTGAACATTGAAACTCCTGATGTACGGATGAATTAGGTGTTTTGTCTGGAGTTGCCCAATTTTACAAGTTTAGATCTTGAATGTCTTAGCTTACTTTAAATGATTGCTGTTAGTTTCTGTGCGGATAAAGTCTTTTTCTGTTTTTATTGTTGCTAAAGTTAAAGATTATTTTTAAAGCTGAGACTCTTGTTAGATCCCGAACCTTATCATAATCCATGTAACTACTGATAATAACTGTTGGATAATGCAGCATAGCTTACAACTTTTTTAAAGCAATACCTTGTGGTGATAATGTTGTAACATCTCATTGTGACTCTTAACTGCTAATTATTAAATCACAAAGTTTGTCACATGCCATCTGATAATATAATAACTGACTGTTAATTTAAACTTGTAAGAAGAAGGTAATAATTGAGTTATCACATATAATAATTGGCAGTTATACATTTAATATTATTTAGGAATTAAGATAAGCATGTAAAGTTTAGAAGCCTTTTAATAGGCTTCTCTTTTACACATTGACTTGCTATTCCTTCATCTGACTCGTCTGACATTATCATTCACTACAATCGACGCAAGATATAAATGTACAGAAATTGACAGCTTACTGTTACGTCTTCTGTTAACGCCATGTCATATTTATCCTCACACATATCACATTTCCCTGACCTATAACTCAAAATGTAACAAGGAATGAAACACGTTATTTTGCCTTATTTTCTTAACCATTAATTACCCGTTATGAAGTCTGCTGCAAAAACGACTTCTCGGTTTTTAATGTAATGCAGTGGATCATGCCATGCACACTGCACGACGTCTGTGTCGGACCTTGTTAACTCACATGTGGAATAACATTGTGGAAAGAAATGTCTCCAAGAGATATGAAATTGTAAGATGAATGTACATACCGTCCTCATGTTATTATCACCCATCCACTGTTTACACAGCAACGAAGAAAGCAATGCGCCTGTTCCTGGATTGTTTAACTTCAGAGATATATATCAGATAAAAACTGTTTGTGCTTTTTCAGTTCACATTCTCCCTTGATAATGTACCTTACAGAGTGTTTATGTGGCATTTGTACTTGTTTTTGTTGATTTTAATAAACTGTAAAAGACATGAAAAATGAAAAAGGTAACATTAAAATGATAAATGATCATTTTCTCTGCGTCTGTGTTTTTTTTTTTAAATGTATGTAGAGAATATAATCTGTATATCTATATCATACAAAAAAGACTTAACAAAAACACCAACATTAAAATTTGCTGTAAATATCTCGAGAGCTTGTTCTTTCGCTTCGTTTTTCCATAATGTTCTCTGTCATGGTTTATTGTTTTTGTTTAAAGACAGAAAAAGCAGTGAAAGAGATTAAAAAATTTATAGAAATCAGACAAGGACCCTTGAAAAGCTTGGTTTTAGTCATTGTGTGCCACCTTCTGGGCCACCAGAAGATATTCAGTCCACATGTACTATTATATTAGGGCTGAGCTGTTACAATTATCTGATCAATCCAAGTTTTATCATATTATATACTAGTCATTCATTTGTCAGAATCCCATTAAAGAAAACAGAATAGCTTTGAAAACTAGTGACATATACCCAGAAATGTTACAATGTCAAGTGGTCATACAGTAATAATTAGGGCAAACAAATCAGATGTTTTTGAAGAAAAAAAATAGATACTGTTATATTTATTGGTATTGTACTAATTGTGAGAATTTATCACTTGGATCATATTGTCCAGTCCTACTGTAGTACAAGTTTGTGCAGCGCTATAGTTAATCATAATAATTCAAAACCTGTTACATTGTTATTCATTTGAGATTAATAACAAATTCCTAGAAGATATTTTTACTGAGAGCTTTCTGTCCAAAGATAAAACTACATTTACCCGACAGTCCGGGGCCAGTAATCCTCCAAAATGTCCCTGTGATGTCATTGCTACAACACATCTAGCCAGGAAGAAACAACAATCCTCCCGTTGTACATGGACTTCCTGGCTGCTGGTTTGTATGATGATCTGCAGCAGGTGTGATGCGACTCCTCCGACCGTACTGTGGTAACCAGAGAACTGTACGCAGTTAGTTGCACCGTCACTTTGGATATAAATAGCTTTACTGAAAGCTACGCAGGGACAAAAGTACTCCCATCTCTACAAAGGGGAGGGATCCCTCTGCTTGTCCGTACATAAAGCATGCTGATTGTAGACAGTCTCCATAAGAGAGCGGAGACACTAAGCCTACAGATAGACTGTACAAAAGGAGCCACTGGGTGCAGGCAGCTCGGTTTACACAGCTGTACAAAAAGAAAAAGCCTGCTTATTTTCAACATAGACACAAGCTACAATTTTAGGACATGGGCATGCATGGATCCAAGCCTCAGAAACAAGCACAGGTCCTGATGCTGGGTCTGGATGGATCAGGAAAGACCACCCTGCTCTATAAGCTAAAGTACAACGAGAGCGTGGTGACCGTTCCAACAGTGGGCTTCAACGTGGAGACACTGGAGACCGACAGGAGCAGCCCGGGCCTGACGGTGTGGGACGTGGGGGGCCAGAAGAAGATGAGGCCCCATTGGAGGCATCACTATACTGATACAGCCGGACTGGTGTTTGTGGTGGACAGCTGGGATCAGAAACGGCTGGATGAGGCCCGCAAGGAACTTCATCGGGTAATTAAATCACAGAATATTTGTTGCTTGATTTATAATTGTTTGCATTAAAAACATTAAAAATGTCCTTAACTCAGTTTACAACTAAATTACAGTGTGTTATAGCACATTGAACCACATATGGTTGAGCTGAATAGGTGGGTTAAACGCAATAAACCCGTCCATCTAAAAAGTTTGTTTTACATTGTAGTAATTAAAGCGTTCTTCACTTCCTCGTTTCCACTTACTATAGGTCCTAAAGTTCGAGAGTCTCAGAGGAGTTCCTCTCGTGGTCCTTGCCAACAAACAGGACCTCCAGGCAGCTCGAAGCCCAGAAGCGCTTTGCCTGACACTGGACTTGAGAAGAGCGTGCGAGGGCCGGGCCTGGTTCATCCAGCCCTGTTCAGCTACCACCGGCACGGGACTAGAGGAAGGTTTCAGGAGGATAGTGTATCTGATGAAGACTCCATTTAAACAGACTCAGGAAGATTTTAAGATTAAGATGAAGTCTAAGGGCTTCAGTGTCACAGCTGCGAAACAAGTCTTGCTCTGCAGCAGATGATGGATGAAAGTCTTTTTTGAAGATTCATTCAAACAGCATGATTCCTCTCGCCTGCCAGTGTAAGTCATCAGCAAATGGCCTCACTGTGGCTTCTATAGGATTAAATGAGAGGAGGTGATAAAAAAGGGGATGAGATTATCACAACTCAAAGTGTTAATCTCTGTGGCAGAAAGCACTTTTACTCAGTCCTGGGGAAGACAAGGTATCTTTGGACCATTGTGATAACCCATGAGGATGCTGCGAGTAATGTCAGGTTATGACAGGCGGTGTGTCACAAGCTGATATGAGCCGTTTGTGATAATTCAGTCTGAGAGGGTTCACATGTAGAAAACTGGCACAAGATTCAAGATTCTGTGGCACAAAGACATGTTCTCTAATTGTGCATTATCTTATTTGTGTTCATTTGTATAAAACACTTGTTGTGCTTTCTATTTATTTATTCACGTCATGTTTTGAACATGCGTGTCAATGTCATGTTTGCGTTTCAGTGTTGTTTTGTTTATTTGTTGCAATAAAATAAAAATGGTAAAATATCTGTAATCAAATAAGGTGCTTCTGGGTCCTGAAATTCAAAATCTTGGATTTTGACACAGGGCCTATACAAGACTATACAGGGCCGTAAAGGATATACGCACACTTTTTTACAAGTCTTTCGTAAAACAATACTCACATGCCCATATGTACATTGAAAGAGTTATTGGTCACGGTAACTGTTCTTCCTGTCCACACTGACTGTAAGAGATAAGGCATGTAATCCAATACAGCCTGTGGCTTCAGCAATATTACTCAGTGAAATCACATGGGTGTCTTCCAAAGTTATTGTACTTTTAGCAGAATATTCCTTCTTTGTGTTACAAGAAAACACTGGCGGGAACAAAAATTAGGAATTTAGCAATAAATATTGTATAACAATAAAAGCTACCTATCAATCAAATTGCAGTTGATCAAATCACAAAAGATCTATTGAGTATTAGTTTTGAACTTCATTAAGCTTCTTGAATCAACCATTGTCAGTAGTTGATTTGATATTATACTCTTTTGGGATTTTGGATATATGTTTATTGATATATGTATACTTGCAACTTTATTGATAAAAACTAGCAACTGCTGCCCAACAATTTCCTTCAGTAAAAATGTAATTATCTTATTTTGTCTCGTCTTTTTTGCCCAGGTGGTAATCGAGCCTTGTTTATAGAATTAGAATTAGAATCAGAATCAGCTTTATTGGCCATGTATGTGAACGCATACAAGGAATTTGACTCCGGTTTTCACGTTGCTCTCAACATACATACAGTGCCTTGCATAAGTATTCACTCCCCTTGGATGTTTTCCCCTTTTGTTGCTTTTATACATGAAATCATGGTCAGTATAATTTGGCTTTTTTGTCAAGAATTTGCAAAAAAAGCTTCTTTCATGTCAAAGTGAAAACAGATTTTTACAAACTAATGTCAATTAATTAAAATATATAGTGTAAAATAAGTGTTTGCATAAGTATTCACCCCCTTTAAAGTGACTGACCTAATTCAACAGAAGTCCAGCTAGTTGATGCCAGCAGTGTCACAAGTAGTGAAATGGAGATGACCTGAGTGCAGTTGATGTGTGTCAAGTGAATTTAGTATAAAAACACCTGTCTGGGAGGTCCAGTCTCTGGTTCATCAGTATTCCTGCTACAATTGCAACATGAAGACAAAATAACACTCCAAGCAACTCAGAGAAAAGATCATTGAAAAGTACAAGTCAGGAGATGGCTACAAAAATATTTCCAACTCACTGGACGTCCCACAGAGTTCAGTTCAGTCCATCATTAAGAATTGGAAGGAGTATGGCACTTGTTTAAATCTCCTAGAGCTGGCCGTCCTCACAAACTGAGTGACCGGGCAAGAAGAGGACTGATGAGGGAGGCCACCAAGACACCTAGGACCACTCTGAAGGAGTTCAAAGCTTCAGTGACTCAGATGGGAGAGACTGTACATACAGCAACTGTTGCCCTGGCTCTTCACCAGTCGAAGCTGTATAGGGAGAGTGGCAAAGAGAAAGACACTGTAGAAAGAATTTGCCCAAAGGCATGTGGGAGACTCCAAGGTCAATTGGAAGAAGGTTCTTTGGTCTGATGAGACAAAAATTTAGCTTTTTGGCCATCAGACTAGACGCTATGTTTGGTGAACACCAAACACTGCACATCACCACAAACGCATCATGTCCACCGTGAAGCATGGTGGTGGCAGCATCATGCTCTGGGGATGCTTCTCAGCAGCAGGCCCTGGAAGGCTTGTAAAGGTAGAGGGGGACATGAATGCAGAAAGATATCGCCAAATCCTGGAGGATAATCTGACTCAGTCTGCAAGAGAACTACGACTTGGGAGAAGATTTATTCTCCAGCAAGACAACGACCCCAAGCATACAGCAAAAGCTACACAGAATGTGAATGTTCTGGAGTGGCCAAGTCAAAGCCCAGACCTCAATCCAATCCAGAATCTGTGGCTGGACTTGAGAAGAGCTGTTCACGCCCGATCCCTGAGCAACCTGACAGAGCTTGAGCTGTTTTGAAGAAGAATAGAGAAAAATCTGAGTGTCCAGATGTGCCAGCCTGAGTGAGACATATCCACACACACACTCAGTGCTGTGATTGCAGCCAAAGGTGCATTTACTAAATACTGACCTGAAGGGGGTGAATACTTATGCAATCTTTACTTTACCTTCTATATTTTTAGTTAACTGATATTATTTTGTAAAAATCTGTTTTCACTTTGATATTAAAGAGGTTTTCTTTTCGCAAAATCTTGTCAAAAAAGCCAGATTATACTGACCATCATTTCATGTATAAAAGCAACAAAAGGATGAAACATCCAAGGGGGGTGAATACTTATGCAAGCACTGTACATAGAATATATAAATAAACAAGAAAATATAAAATATGAACACAAGAACAACAAAGACAACGGAGTAGAACGTATTGATCAGTAAAAAAGTGCGTCATATTAAGATTACATTGTATTTTATACGTAATTCTTAATTGGAAAAGAAGACTAGCTGTAAAATAAATACAAGTAAAAATTATGTAGTGGGAACAAATATATAAAATACTCAACATTGTACTTGTAGTGTAGTACTTGAATAAAAGTACTTCCTTCAACGGGTATTTAAAATACAAAATACACATGTGAATAATAATAATAATAAGGTGGATAACTGTCTTTGAATACGACGATCAGACGTGAGTTCGTATCTTGTTATGTGGCGCGCCCTGCAGAGAGACGTTCACACTGAAGCCAATGAGAGTGAAGGGGATTTCCCCACCCTTCCGCTACACCAGAGCGAGGCTGCCCTCCACCACCGGCAATCCCAGTGTGCACCGCGGACAGAGCAGCAAAAAAATAGTCCGCTAACGAAAGGCTGAGAAAGGGAACCAGAAGAGTGTATAGCTCACCAAGCTAAATCCACGAGTTAGACTGTATTTATCGTAACCAGAACCCGCTAACATGGCTGACAACGAGAAACTGGACAACCAGCGGCTGAAGAATTTCAAGAATAAGGGCCGTGATTTGGAGGTAAAAGTTATGTAGGTTGGTGTCGAGGATTCCTCGGCACCGCCGCTCTGTTAACGGCCAGCTTCGCTTCCTTGTGACGTCGTTTCTAATTCCCACCATCGGGAACTTTTTACCCAAAGCCTTTAGCCGGGGCCTTCACACACCGCCGGTTATAGATCGCTTGCATTGGTTCGGATGTTTTGGTTTTTTGTTTCACTGGTTTTGGTACAGCACGAGACCGCGTTGGTTATAAAACGTGTCAGAAATGCTCGTCAGAGTTCATCGCCTCCGCTTGATGTGCTCTGCTAGCTTAATGCTAACCCAGGCCCACGGGGGACATGCTAGCGTAACTGAAGCATATAGTCACCGGCTCGGTTTAGGTCGAGGTGGGAAATAATTACGACACATCCAAAAGTGCATATACCGTTAGTTTGCTTCTAGGTTGTGTGTGGGGGTATTTGATTGTTAACACAGCGGCAGATCAACGGTATTTTGATGCTGCAGTTAGCTAACCTGCGTGCTAGCTTGGCTCGCTAGCTACCATTAAGCTCGGTGGTGCTGGTGGCTGCAGTTCCACCCATCCCCCGTCTTCATCACCAAAAACAATGGCGGAAACCAGTTAGCCTCTTAGCCGGCCGGTTATCTGGATCTTTTTAAATCATGGCGTAGTATCACAATTTTATTCCGTGGTTTATCAACGACGTTACTCATGGTTATAAAACAAGGTTAATGCGACCTGTTCATTAACACGATCACATGACTTCTAACGTTAGATCAATGCTACACGTTAGCTCACGTTGGATCCATAAGTTACAAGGTGATTTACAGCTCAGCGTGCCACTGCTCTAATGTTAGCAGGGGATGTTTGTTGTTTTCAGGCGGACTCTGTGAATATGTGTATGAGCATGACATACTCGCACATCCTGTTTGACGAGTAGTTTGTGTTGCAAGCTAACGTTAGGCCACAAGACATGAGTTGTGACATCTAGCGAGCTGTTAATAACTTATCGTCACCATGGTGGTCTGTCGGTGATGAACACAAGCATATACTCTTAAACTGCAATTAATAACACCTGTCTGCTCATAACATGAGCGATATAATAAACCGTATATTCAGTGGGCAGTTTATTAGGTACACCTAGCTAAACCGAATGCAGCATTCCTGCAATAAATCCTGCATTCACAAGGGATATAATGCCACATTCTTTGTTGAAACGGTTTTAGCGAGAGATTAATTCTTCTTCATGGCCATTTTGGAGGCTGTTTGTGGTGCTGTTGAATTGTATATTTTTGTGATATAAATCTACATTTGGTCAGAAGCACAAACTGCAGTCTATAATAAAGACCACAGAGCAGAATCGGCACCTCTAAAACCGTTTCAACAAACAAAAATTGAACATTGCAACCTTTCTGAAGGACTTCCTGCAGGACTGCAGTAGTTTTTGCTGGCTAAGAAATTGTAACTAGATGATTTTATGGGCAGAACATGAATAAAAATGGTATATATATGTATATAAAAAGAATAAGGGGGTTAGGGCCCATACAATAGTCTTGGAGTAATTTAGCTAATATTAGGTCAGACTCGTGTTAAGTGTGTTTGAGTGCTTTCATTTGCAGAGTTTGGGCAGTTGACTCAATGCTCCTTTATATAACTGATACTGCAGATCAACTGTGGTCGTATAAAAAAAGGAATCATGATCTCAGACTGCCTAAATTTACTTTTCTAGGTAGTGTCACCCTCTTGGGCAACGGCAGGTTGGGATTAAAGTTCCTTGTTGTATAACGTCAATATGCTATCTGTCCCACAGACTATGAGAAGACAGAGGACTGAGGTAGTGGTGGAACTCAGAAAGGTAAATATGTTTGTATTGTTTTGTGATACATACATCTACATTATATTCTGTCCTTTTTATCTGCATTATCTTTGAAATCATGTACTGAAAGATGCAGAGTTTTTCTTGTTGTCAAGAATTTCTGCTGGAATGTGCACCGAGTGATATTTATTTCCCCTCCACCACAGAACAAAAGAGATGAGCACCTTCTGAAGAGGAGAAATGTGCCCCACGAGGACATCTGCGAGGACTCGGATGTCGACGGAGATTTCAGATCGGTACGGTCGTGCATCCTCTGCTCAAAACGTGTCTGCTGCCGCCACAAAATCAAGTTCACATATTTTGAGGTTTTGTGTTTTCACGGCAGAGGATTGTATAGTTCCTGTAAGGAATTCCTGAACACTGGGAATGAAAGCTTGCCATAAATGTTTGACCGAGGGGTTCGGCACATTAGCTTTATCTCACTAGTTAAACACTCTTAAAGGTTTAGGACGAACTGATATTTTGTCCCTGTGATGCTGCCTCCATGGCTCTGCTTGCTCAACGTCAGTTGGGTGGGACAGGAATGTGAAAAAAAACATAAATTTAGTCTTTTCCTGTGCTAATATTACAATACATTTTGGTGGTAATAGTTCTAGTTATGGTCATAGTTGCGATACATACTGAAAACCTTTTGCAATGCAAATATTACCCTGAAAATTAGCCCTTGAATTATGACCAATTTTAAAGCGCTTTATTCTTGGGTTAGTACTGATCTTAACATAACTGAGGGAAACATTAAGCCCTGCGCTCATTATTATTATTTAGAATTTAAAGCTTAAATGAAAATTTCTCAGAATAACACATTGCTTGTGACAAATGTGGGCCTGCTGAGCTTGTTAGACTACATATTCCCCTTTTCCGACATGAGATGTTTCCTAAATTGTCACTTTCCCTCAACAAATGTTTCTTCTCATTGTATCATGCATATTGTGTATGCAGGGTTGTGTTTGAATGTTTTTCACTTCTGGATTGACGTTTGTTGCAAGTCTACCGCCTCCCTTTTATTTGAGGGTGCACAGGCAATCAGCTGCAGCTGCTGGCTAACGGAGGCTTTGGCCAGCTTTAAATAATTGGGCCTACAGTCACGCTCGGTGCTTGATTGGAAGTTAGACTAGTGCTCTACACACTACAGCCTCCACTGGGCCCTGAACTCCCCGTAGAGGGCATCAGGTGAGCTTGCAGGTTGGCCAATTATCACCCTGAATGCTGTCCTTCGCGCCCAGCCGGCTGACTGTTTATGCCACATTGGTTCAAGTGAGGATGCAAGTCACTGCATCGCCCTTTTGGGATTTCCTAATCATGAGCCACCGGTTTAAAATGTGCCTGTTACTGTATCGTGTAACTTTTGATGTAACACACGGTTTTAGTTACAAATGTGTGTCAAAGCACAATCGTAGACTGATGACTCTCTGAAATGTTTCTTTTTCAGCAAAACACTTCTCTTGAAGCAATAGTACAAGTAAGTGAGATGTTTGCTTTTATTTCTTCTTCTTCTTAGTCATCTAGACGTGTGTATTATGCATCAGAATTAAACTTGCATCCTTATGTTCTCTAGAATGCCACCAGTGATAATCAAGGCATCCAGCTGAGTGCTGTTCAGGCTGCCAGGTATGAACACACACCCTCACGCTCTACTGATTATCACTTCACTTCATACCCGTCGATTGTGAATAATTCACATTGTTAATTGTCTTTTTATAATTATTTAGTGTCACATTTATCATGTTGTAATAATGATATTCACAGTGAAAGCAAAGAGGACCGACTACAAGATTTTATGATAAATTAGATTTGAGCAGTTTTTCAGAAGTAGCGCCGCTACCGCAGAGTGCAGAACTGTTGAGGAGACGTTCTGTATAATCCAAACTACAGCTGTGACAAAGACATAAATTAATTGTTTTAAATAAACAATGTGTTTGATTTCACTATTATTCTAGTTAAATTCATTCAATGAGTATAAGAGTTACGTTTTGACATGTGGAATTGTCTATTGTTGCGCGTAAATATCAAGTCAATGCTGTCACCGTCATGTTACCACTCAAACCTAATTGTCACTATGAATAAACTACATTGATGCAGTTTAATATTCTAACAGTAGTAATCCAGCTTCACGTCTGGTCTATCTGGTATCTGTGAGTCAGAGATTCTGCACCAGTACACCAATACTTGGGTCTTAAGAGTTTCTCTGATTAAAATCCTCGGCCTCTTGCAAAATCCAGTGTTGAATTTTCAAGTGCTGGATGTTTTTTCCATCTCGGTTAGACCGCCGAGATTTACAGTAAGTCAGCCCCGTCTGATTAATGGACGTTGTTAATGGCACTGCAGCTCAGTAGTGTAGGTCATGTACAGCGTGAGGCAGCTGAAATCATGAAACATACTTCTCTATTATTTTTTTTTTATCAGTTTGTCTTCTGTTCCTTTTCCCAATTTAAGTCTGCTCTGCAGCATTACCAACATCACACAACACCGCCGTTGTGTGATGTTGACATCCTGAGCAGGGTGACCTTTCCTGTCTAGTCACAGGGATTGTGATTGACTTACAATGTGAAGACGCTCCGCATTCTTTCGCTGTTTGTGTCTGTGTGTCAGTAAAGGTATGCGTGTGAGTAATGGTCTCTTGTGTCCTCTTTTGTTTTTGTAGGAAGTTGTTGTCCAGTGACCGTAACCCTCCCATAGATGACCTGATTAAGTCTGGGATCCTTCCTATACTGGTCCACTGCCTGGACAGAGATGACAAGTAAGCAGGCTGTGATTCTTGTTTGTCTGCATGTAGCAGTGCATCACGCTCTTCCATTTGTGATAATCACAGTACAAGCTAGTGGTTTTTTTTTTTTTCCTTCTTCCCCCCATCATGTTGAGTTTATGTTCACTTCAAAGTTATGCAAATGAGCGAGCAGGGTTTAGCCCAGTGTGCATCTGTAGCAGTTATATAAATGGCTTCTAGTTTCCACCTGCCAGGAATGGCAGAAAAAGTATGAGTCATCAGCATGCGCGTACTGTTGGACACCACTGCCCAGTCGACTCGATTTAACCGCGGCCTTCATCCACCTCTCACCTTTTGACAGCCCATCTCTCCAGTTTGAGGCCGCCTGGGCTCTGACCAACATAGCATCTGGTACTTCAGAGCAGACCCAAGCTGTGGTCCAGTCCAGTAAGTGCCATTTTATCACAAAACTTTCTTTCAAGCTCTTTTCTGTAGTCTTTTTCAATGCTAGAACATCATTATTAAAATAATATGGCGGAATGTTGTGAAACGGAATGTTATGAAAAACTGCAGACTTCATTTCATTCGCTTGTGTTGGATGTGATTTATTCTTTCTAAACTGAGCTGCCTGCTTCTCCAAAGTTGATCTTTGTTTCATTCAGAGGTTGTGATTGATCACACTAAATGGCAGCACTTTCACTGAGCTGGAGCATAACGGAATTGAAGTACTCAAATCAATAAATATACATCAAATCAACCTGAGATGTTTTCCTTCTCTGCCTCTACGTCTCTCTTTTTATTAGCATGTTGTGGCTCAATTGCATTTAAAGCAAAGTGCAAACACGGCCGTGTCCAAATCAGGAGTCCAGAGTCCAAGTGGTGATTTAGTGTGCGTCATCGGACGATTACAAGTTTTAAAGTGTAACCGTTATATCTCTTGCAAATATATCTCATACTTGAATAGAAGCAACGATCATGAGCAGCCCGTGTACATGATTGGTACGTGTCTGTTTCCTTTGTGTAGATGCTGTGCCGCTGTTCCTGAGGCTGCTTCGCTCTCCTCACCAGAATGTGTGCGAACAGGCGGTCTGGGCCCTGGGCAACATCATAGGTAAGTCGCTTTTAGAGTGAACATGAGTGTGTTCGAAATAAATACAGTCAGTCCCGCGTAAACATGCGCTTCATCTGTCTGTGTGTGCTCTTTCCAGGTGATGGCCCTCAATGCAGAGACTATGTGATCAGCCTGGGTGTGGTTAAGCCCCTGCTCTCCTTCATCAGTCCCTCCATCCCCATCACCTTCCTCCGCAATGTCACCTGGGTCATGGTCAATCTGTGCCGCCACAAGGACCCTCCACCGCCCATGGAGACCATCCAGGAGGTGTGTGTTTGTGTAGAGCAACTGTTTGAGTGGGAAGCCAGTGGTTGTTAATGCAGATTAATAATGTTGTCTTCTTTTGTAAATGCATTTGCAGAAGCAAGATATTCTGAATCGTGAATTCTTGGGTTTTTATGCCTCCACATTTTTGGTCATTGCTCAAAAATGAATATGCTAATTATGACCGTTCCACACAAATGTGAAGTGATGCCATTTTGGAGAGAGACGGGATGGGAACTGCAGTTTCACTGGTTGGTTTAGACATACACCCGCGAGGAGGAAATTCTTTCTTTTCTTTCTGCCTGCTGCTGTGAATGCTCATCTCTCCTAAAATCTATGAGATGTGTGTTTATTGGCTGGCGGGGGGAGAGAGGCGGAGAGACGGAACTCCATCTGTGGTCTACCTAAGCTGGTTAAATGAGAACAAGATTGGTGTGTTGCTGTTGTGTGTTGAAATGAATTAAAGAGTCGCAGAGCAGAGAGTCGTGCAGCCACTTCAACTATTAACCGTTTACTGATGTCCGCCACATGGGAACCATGTTGATTTATTTTGTCGTCCTCTTCTCCACTAATGATCCCGCCTGTCGTCTTCTTCTTTATTTTCTCAGATCCTGCCAGCTCTCTGTGTGCTGATCCACCACACTGATGTCAGTGTGAGTAGACTGAATCTGTTTTCATCTGGTTTTTTTTAGTGACTTTGGTGTCTTGGCCTAACTTGCCTATTAGCAGAGCTCTATTTCCACACAATCTCTCTCTTAATGATAATGTTAGATGATGGCTGTTAACTTCAGAAGTGGTCCAGGATGGAGAATGTATGCATTAGCTTCTGTTTATTCTGTGTTGCCTCTAGATCTTGGTAGACACGGTGTGGGCTCTGTCCTATCTGACGGACGCTGGGAACGAGCAGATCCAAATGGTCATCGACTCCGGCATTGTCCCTCATCTGGTACCTCTGCTCAGTCACCAGGAAGTCAAAGTTCAGGTATGAAGAGACACCGACTATGTTTGGGATTAGGTTAATAACACTTCAGGCATGGACCCTAGAGATGACATTGTATTATAACAATTCTACACTGCCTCTCCGCATCCAGACCGCTGCCCTGAGGGCTGTTGGGAACATAGTCACTGGCACAGATGAACAGACCCAGGTGGTGCTCAACTGTGATGCTCTCAGCCACTTCCCTGCACTCCTCACACACCCGAAGGAGAAAATCAACAAGGTAATGCATTCTCTGCTTCGTCTTCCTCCTCCTACATGCTTACACGCCCCCGTCTACTGCGAGACGCGTTGTCTGGAAGTGATGAAATCAGAGACTTGGTGCTAGTACGAGTGCTGTATGAAAGGTCTAGACGGGACAAATAGACAATTGTAGGAATTCGCAACATGGAGAATCGCGAGGATGAAGACGACGAAGAAGACTCGGTGGGGGGGTTAATTGTAGTTAGTGAGACAGATTGGGGGGGGGGGGGGTGGGTAAGGTTGTCTGTGTGCAAGTGATTGTATGTGTGATACCATGGGTTGGTGGCCAGAGGGTGCTGAAGACCACGTGTCTCTGCTGATATCGGAGTGCATCTGAGACCAGTCACTTACAAATGAGGCCCACTTTGTGACCTGGACGATGATTAGAGCCTCAAAAAACGCCCTAGCCCCTCCCATAGCACGTTGTCTTGACCAGAGTTGACACTTTCAGTGTCGACCTCTGGATTCTGATCCAGTTCAGACCCAAAAACTCATTTTGGAAAAGTGATTATGAATGAAACATGACAAAGTCTTAAGCAGGCATGTTCCACATCTCCAATTGAAGGTGTGACACAGTTGCATCTTCTGGCTTCTTTGGTTGAGATAAAACCTGAATACACTTAAACCTCCGTGGCTTGACTTTACACGGCAGACGACTGTTGTGACTCTGAACTGACTGGAGTTGTGTTGTCTGTCCTGTAGGAGGCGGTGTGGTTCCTGTCCAACATCACAGCAGGCAACCAGCAGCAGGTGCAGGCCGTCATTGACGCCAAGCTAGTTGCCATGATCATTCACCTGCTCGACAAGGTGTGTATCCATCTTTATAAACCGTGTGAAGGCAAAGCATATCATGTACGATTATTGTTGAAGAACGTAGAGGTTAAAATATGTATCGCTGACTTTGAATGCACTTTTTTTTAGGGTGACTTTGGCACTCAGAAGGAAGCAGCCTGGGCCATCAGCAACCTCACAATAAGTGGGAGGAAAGATCAGGTAAGAGTCTTACAATGGAATCAAGTTTGGCCATTTTTTCTTAAAATAAATTTGAGTCATGAAAAACTGAAACTCCTGAATTATAAATGTAGAACCACTGTTGAAGTATTCCTTCCTTCTAACATGTGAGTTACCTCATTGTCTCCCTGCTGCCTGCAGGTGGCCCACCTGATTGAGAAGCAGGTGATCCCGCCGTTCTGCAACCTGCTGACCGTGAAGGACGCCCAGGTGGTGCAGGTTGTTCTTGACGGCCTGAGCAATATCCTAAAGATGGCCGATGATGAGGCTGAAACGATTGCTAACCTCATTGAGGAATGTGGAGGCAAGTCCCGATTATGTCATCACGGTTTTGCCATATTTGTGTTAATAGGTGGTCGCGTCTGATTGAACGGTGTAACATTTGTTCATTTCTAATCGGCAGGTTTGGAAAAAGTGGAGCAACTGCAGAATCATGAAAACGAAGATATCTACAAATTGGCATACGAAATTATTGATCAATTCTTCTCATCTGACGACGTAAGTTACAAGTAAAAGTTGATTTTCTCACCACAGTTGTGATTTGAAAAGTGGCTTTTGACTTGCTGAATGTTGTCTCCCGATGCAATGAAACCCACTAGTGTTTGATCTCCTGTCATGTCCGCTGTACATTGTTAACGCCCGGTGGCTTCGTCTTCTCACTCAGATTGATGAAGACACCAGCCTGGTCCCAGAGGCCATCCAAGGTGGAACTTACGGCTTCAACTCCGCCAACGTGCCAGCCGAGGGGTTCCAGTTCTAGACGGCATCTGGGGTATTCTGGAGTTTTGTTCACGATGCAGCACTCTGTTCAACATAAAAAAATTAGGAGAGAGAGAGCGAGAGAGAGCGAGAGTGTGAGAAATTTGATCCATTGTGCTTGGCTCGTG
This sequence comes from Anarrhichthys ocellatus, assembly GCF_004355925.1. Lineage (NCBI taxonomy): Eukaryota > Metazoa > Chordata > Actinopteri > Perciformes > Anarhichadidae > Anarrhichthys > Anarrhichthys ocellatus. The sequence continues at coordinate 743,956 of NW_022280054.1, read as the reverse complement.
GGATCCATGGCTGCATCTTATCTGAGAGAAAAATGTGTGGATTTCATTTGGCATTCCAGGGGAACCAGCCCAAATGAAGTTTGAGATGGCGAGTGGATGCGAGTGAGAATGAGTGGCTACATGTTGCAAAAAAAGCAAAACATCTACATCGAATGCGTTGAGAGACATGCCGACATAACTGCTGTTATTGGAGCTGTCGCCTTCGGAAATCTACTTCAAACATCAACAAAAAAACTCGATGTCTGCCCAGGGAGAACCAAGGACATCCAAAAATACGAAAACAAGAGATCTCGAAATATTACAATACAACAAAAGGCAGAAATGAAAATAACTTAAATTATGAACTGAGATGAACCACGAAACCATCGCAATTCTGCGGTCCTCCGACTAGAGAGGGCGCCACCAATGTGCCCCTCCCCCAATCGGCCACGCTATCAGACATGTGTGTGAATGGACCCATTGTGTATGAATGTCTGGACTCTCAGGAGCCAGGTTCATCTCCTCCGAGACGCCCCGACAGGGCACCATCCTCTCCCCCTGGTGGGCGGGGCCAGGAGTCTGGCTGTGCGTGTGTCGCATGTGCAAGAGAGTGGACGGATGAGTTGTTGTGTGCTTGGCTGCGTGCGTGACTGGGAGTATGCGTGACTGGGTGAGAACGCATGCAGAGACGGGAAATAAAAAAAATAAAAATACAAATACAACATCTGGAGAGAGAGAGAAAATTGCAACAATGAGGTTAGCCAAGGTTTCAGGAAAAGAAATTCTGCCTTCGAAAGAGAGGCTGAACCGCAAATCCCTGAAAGGAAGAACTTTGGATATGAGAAAAAAAAAATCATCATCGCAAGGATAATTTTTTTTTGTTTTGAATTATTGTTAAGTTAGTATTAATTGACACTGGACAATGCTATTGGCAGGTGTGGAGCAGCAGTGCATTGTATTAAGATGCATTCGGTGGCTTTTGGGCTTTTCTTTTTGCCTCCAGTGTGTTCCTTTTTATGATCTTTTTTTTTAATTTTAATTTTCAGCTTTTAGTTTCATTGCTTCTGTAAAGGTGATTGACGACGATCGTACTCCACCAGAACCCTAACCTACGCACCAGACATGGGCTTGATGCTGTGAAATTCTGACACCATCACTATAATCAACCAAATGACCTGTTCCCCTTGTGACACTTCATTACTTTTCATTCAATTCACAGCAAACTCACTGCTTTGCAGTGTTGCTGCCATAGCTTTGACTTATCACCAAGGGAGAAGAGAGCAATGGCTCACATAGGATTGTGAATCATAACATTTGCATGTACTAAACTATAGCACAGTTATTTTTTTTAGGGTATTTTAGTTTCCTTAGGCTGTGGATACAGTGTAATTTTCATTTTAAGTAAAACTGTGCTTAAATGTTACATGTTTACCCTTCCCTTATCCCTCACTAGTGTCAGATTTGCTAAATAATCTATGGTTTTGCACATATACTGCAAAGTGAGGCCTGAAGTCTTTCTGAGGGCGTGTTGGTCGGTTTCATAGGTTTTGACCTGCCAACGACCTCTACAATATGCATCACTCAACCACAATCTTTGTTGTCTTTCTAGAGTAATCCAATGATGCTTTTTAGTGATACATGAGAAAATAATGACTTTGTTTAAGGAGCAGCAGCAAGGAATCTGCTAATTTATCTTGGCTAGACTAAGAGGGGAATTAGCCTCCCTTTTCCTCCAGGTCAAAGGGTATCCCACATGTCAGACTGGAGTTGTCCTAAGTGGGTTCTCCTAAATAATAAATAACCCATGAACAAGTTTGCTGTACCTTTTAGTACCTTGCAGTCCTTGGCCCCATACTCATTTCCTCTTATACCAGCTAGGTGTACAAGCTTACCCTTTTCCATTTTTTTGTGTTAACTTCAAACACTGTAGTAAATGATTACACATTGTGCTCATAAACCTTCTGTTGAACATAGGGGTATTTTTTTTTTTTTTTTTTTTTGCAGCATTCCTTGTAAGCAAACATGTGGTTTCAAATCTAAAATTATGACATGGAAGGTAAAAAAAAGTGTTTTGTCCAAAAAACCTTTTTGGGAGATAGGCTACAGGATAGGTTGTCTTCGAGAAAATAAATAGTGAAACCCAAAACGAGAGACTGTGTGTGTGTGTGTGTGTGTGGTCTGTTGTGACGAAGTGGTGCGTTTAATCCTCATGCGTTTATTTCCACTTTCTTAAAAAGGTTGAGTTTGGATTCAAATATAAAAGTGCAGCCTGATTGGCCAGAGAGACGAGTTTATACGCATGCGTAGTACAGGAAATATAAATGATGCATTCGAAACTATCGGAGAAGTAGCTGTTAAGACTGGAGTACGTTAGTGACACCCACGCGCACCAAAAAGGCTGGGTGGCAATAGTGACACATGTCTTTTGAAAGAATAGCTGGTTAACTTAAGTCTGAAAACATCGCAAAACGTTTACTTTTTTCCTATTTTCTACGCAAGCATTTAAATGTGCTCCAAAAGTTTTAGCATATCCGCCTACCTCTGCCTTCAGCAAGTACGACTTTACTGAGGGCACTTGAAGGCAGCACCTTGAGGAACAGGAAATGAAAACTGTTTTGGGGCAGACTCTTTCCTCCGTGCATACGGTGAGTGTTTAACTAAAGGTTTCTCGCTTTAAAAACATCTTTCTAAATTGTATACGTTGTCACCAAGATAGAAATGTGTAAATGTTAAATTCGAAGACAAAAAATGTCTGACGGGTCGCTGAGAGAGAAGCTGCAACAGCTGTTGATGTGTCTAGCGTTACTGGTATGGGAGTGACACGGTAACGTTAGTTTAAATTAAACCTTTATAAAATACTATTTATCATGTGGGAAATATATTTTATGGTTGTTGAAGGTGTCTCTAAAATAACGTATCTTGAAGCCATAAATTGATGCTTCTTATGTGACTTTTGAAATAAAACTGCGGTTAACGGTCTCGTGATTATAAATAAATAAATAAAACTGACGCAACTGTTTCTGCAAAGTTGACCAGAACAGCCAACAAAACAATTGACAATTCCCAGAAAATGCGGAAAAAAAAATATAAAGCTGTAAAGTTTTAAATGTACCAAGTGGATACATGTCTAAAATGAATTAATTGATCATAATGAACGCTTAAAACGTTACCTGTTTGATTCTGGGCGCCAAATCGGCTGTAGTTTAACTGCATAAATGGATTCGGGTTTTTGGGGTCAGTTGCACAACTCTGCAGCCTGTCCTGACCACACAATGTGTGTTTGTGTGTTGGGACTGGGTGGGTGCTGGCAGAAGGCCTCCTATTGTCACTGCGGTGCTAGATGTAACTAGAGGAGAGAGCGCGCGCACACACCTCACTATATAACTGATCCTCTAATAGGGGCTGAGCCCTTTTTTGGCTGTTCTCTTGTTTTTCAGTACAGGATGGTTAGACTTACTTGAATGAGGCAATCCATGCTGTTAATAGGGAAACACTAATGATGCATTCAGGGGCCTTTTCATTAGATACACCTGTACAATCTAATGCAATACAGTTCCACCATAAAGTCTACTTTTATGACCCCGTCATAGAGAAATATAGTTTGTAAATAGGGAGGACAGAATATCAGGAACACCACATTATAATGTAGTCTTCCAGCATAACATCACCTTTTGACCTCGGTAATAGATATATAATTGAATTTACACATTGCTCATAATGAGCTTTGTACAGGTAGAATTTATGACAGAGCTGTTGTATTGTATTGTAATAGATTGTACATGTGTTCCCACGTTTTATCTATTTTCACAACTAATCATTTTTTATATAAAATGTCAGAAAATAGGGAAAAAGCCTATTTTTCCTCTTCACATGTCTTGTTATATCTGACCAACAGTCCAAAACACAAAGATATTGTTTTATATACGACAAGAAGAAGGTTTTACATCAAACTGCTGAGACCTTCAACTGCTTGGAAAACAAATTGAACAATAATTCATTATCAAAATAGTTCAATTTTTGTGTTAATTGACTCTGAACCCAATGACATTCTTTTAGGTCTTCACTAGGTTACGCTCACTTGACAGTTGCAGCGAGTTGATGTGTTTTGCTGAACGCGTAGCTTTTCCTCCGTCCTGCCAGATCTTCGTCTCCCTAATCCTCAGTCCTGAACCGGGCCTCTAGCCTCCACCATGGACAACCTGGAGGAAGACCTGACGTGCTCTGTGTGCTACTCGCTGTTCTCTGACCCACGCGTCCTGCCGTGCTCGCACACCTTCTGTAAGAACTGCCTGGACAACTTGCTCCGGTTGTCCACCAACTACTCCATCTGGCGTCCGCTCCGCCTGCCGCTAAAATGCCCCAACTGCCGCAGCGTGGTAGAGCTGCCCCCGATGGGCGTAGACTCTCTGCCCACCAACGTATCTCTGCGAGCCATCATCGAGAAAGTAGGAGAGAGTCATCCTTCATCCTTTATGCTACCTATCGGTCTAAGAATCCTCTTATTGCTTTATATGCTTTGCTGCTTAAGTTTGTGCTCGTCTGCTATCTCCAGTACCAGAGCGACAGTGCGCCGCAACACCCTTCCTGTCAGGAGCACCACAGGCAGCCTCTGAACATGTACTGCATCCAGGACCGCCAGCTGATCTGCGGGCTGTGTCTGACTGTCGGGCAGCACCAGGGCCATCCCATAGATGACCTCCAGGCAGCGTTCATCAGAGAGAAACAGACTCCATCGCTGCTGCTGGCCAGACTCTCTGAGCAGAGATGGACACAGGTAGGGAATCCTGTCAATGTGGCTGCAATCGGGCTGAAAAGATACTCTGAAAAGCATGTGTGGTGTGTTCATTTGGAAATGTTACCTGCCCTCTGTCCTGCTGTTAGGTGTGTGAGCTGGGGGTGCAGCTGGAGCAGGAGAAGGCCCGCTGTGAGGGTCTAGTGAGGCAGGACCAGCAGGAGGTCAATCAGTTCTTTCAGGCGCTGGAGGTGGTGCTGGCTCGCAAGAGACACGCCTACCTGGAGGCCCTGGATAAAGCCGGTGCAGAGGTGTCCCGGGCCTACGACCCCCTCATTCACACAGTGAAGGCACTACAGGTGTGTTTCAGGGCTAATGGCCGATTTACATCAGATCATAGCGCACATCATCGTCGTCACTTATTTAGGGACTGTTTCCCATCCTTGAGTGGATTAACTAAGATACTTTAGCATGGACAGGTAATATGGACAAGCGAAATATCCATTGAAGTTGGATTTAGCTACTTTCATTGATAACGTGAGGCATCCATGTTGTTTTGGTTTTTAGGCACCTCGAAGTTATTAGGCGTAATGTCGGATATATATGAGTTTCCCTGTCGTAATTACGAAAATAAAAGCCCCGATAACCATCATGTTTCCTGCAGGAAGAACAGTTGGACCTGGTGTCCCTGGGTTCATCAGTAGAGGAGGAGGACTCCCCGCTGGTCTTCCTGGAGCAGGTCCATTTATTCAGAGAGAGGGTTGAAGGGTTCATTAAAGCCCCTCTGCCCTCGGTGATCAACCTCTCCGTCACTCCGCGGGCAGCAGAGCACCTGCAGCAGCACTGGCCCGCCGTGACCATCGGGAGCCTGGAGGAAGCGCCCGTCCCTAAGGTGTGCTGCTGCACCAGATGTGGCGGCGTAGAAACCGAAGCCGGAGGAAGGGATCCGTCCGACGGCTGGGCGCAGAACTTGTGGTGGGAACTGCGGCCCACCTTCTCGTTGCTGCTGCTGGGGCTGCTGCTGCTGCTGACGGCACTGTGGGTCAACCCGGTCGGAGGGGCGTCGCTCGGTTTCTCTGTGCTCTCTCGGTTTAGTCAGTCGGTCCACGGCCTGAGCAGTGAACTGGTCACATCGGTCTGGGACACGGCGGGATCAGCGTACACGGTGCTGGAGGCCGCTGTGGAAAGATGGAGCGCTCACCTCTCCTCAGTGGGGGAAAAGGCCTCCCAGCAGCTGGCTGCCTTATTTAAAACTCTGACATCCCACTGAAACTGGAACCCTCGACATACATGTAGAGGCTGACAAAGCTTTACTTCCACACTCCTGTAGTAAAGGGAAAATACTCCTTAATACCCCTTTAAACTCCTGCTATTGTCCTGGAAAAATTCAGGCAATTGGTAAACAGACGTTCTTTAAAAAAAAAAATGTATCCGTTTATGTAGCCGTACATCTTTTTGTATATTTAATTGTCTAGTGTTCCTATTTATGGTATATTCTTCTATCTTTATACTGTCTAACTAATCAGCATTAATCATATCAAACAAGATGTTTTTATCATAGGTTTACAAAAATGTGTAAGTGAGTCACCTTTCCCAAGATGCAGTGGGACATTTCAGTGCTTAGGACTTGAGTTCAGCTGCACATGTATCTCCTTACACAGGTCTACAGGGACCGGAGCTGTATGTGAACCCTAGAGCCTGGAGAGTGGAACCAGATACACTCTGGACCTGAGATCATGTTGCAGTGATGCTCAGCTCTCAGTGGCTACCTTGCTGTGCCTTTAACCACCACGCCTTAACCTCACCCTACTTATAATAGCCAATATAGAAACTATATAATAGTCTTATTGTAGTAGACTGCATCACCACCAGGACCAATAGCTTTCTACAACTCAAGATGTCGTCAGCAGGACAGATCTTCACAGAACCACCAACTTGAGTATCTGTGAAATACCAGAACGCCGAGCTGCATTCCAAAATATCTTCCATTTATTATCTTTAATAGCTGTTGCTGGGCATATATATATAATTATTTAGAGTCTTCAATTAACCCAACTTGCATGTTTCAGACTGTGGGAGGAAGCCAGAGAACCCGAGCTGACACGGAGAGAATATGCACATTCCACACAGAGCTGTGAGGCAGCGGTGCAACCGCCCTAAATATCATGTACACAAGTATTATGCAAACTATAGTTGGTGTATATGCTACTGCAAGTATCACATACTGAAGACATTTTGATCAGTTGTATTTTTCTAAACTTGTTACTGTATTTTAAATGCTTTGTTTTGTGTCGTATTCATTAAAATAAAAATAAAAGCCATCAGTGTGACACTGCATGACGGGCCACGAGTCAATTAGTGTTGCCGTATGTTTTAAAGTGGTGCTGTGAGCTCCATTAGCTGACGCTCGCTACAGTTGTCTTTGTAGTGTGAAATATTGTGTGTCCAAGAATCAGCTGACCTCAGCAGAACATGTGTGCAAACTAGACAAATCTTGACTATTGGTGTTGGAGTTGTAACATTTATTTTAAATGCAACCAGCGAGCTGACCATTGGAGCTCGGTTTATTACCGGGGTACTGAAATTGACTTGCATAAGTTTAGGAATCTACAGGTCGGCCTGTCATGAGACTTAATTACATTTACAGAACAAAATGTAATAAAAATATCTTTGACTTTCTCTGATCAGTTCAGTGACTGAAAAAATATTAGATGTTTGTCTGTCCACACTTCAGGTTCAATTTCAATCTATTCAAAGTGACGGTTATGTTTGTGCATTTGCATTAAGGAAAAGATCTTGCCAGAAAACATTTATTGGTTCAGATAGTTAAAAAGTACAGAGAGTTAAAGAATAGCAGCATTCCATCATAAAGGACAAGGCTAAGACAAATATTTACATAATGTGTGAAAAGTAAAAAATGAACAGGAGCCCTCTAAGCAGTGACGGCATCGTGCTCTTTGAACACGATGGTCTTGGGGTTGATTCCCACGCTCTTGGTGGTGTTGTGAGTTTTGTAGATGCCGATGAGACGATCTGCGATCTCAAACATGTTGTTCCTCAGGGAGATGATGATGAACTGAGCGTTCTTTGTTTGCTCCTGCACAGAGACGAGGGAAAGAAAACAAAATGACTGATCTGGAGAGAGACTGAGGTTAGAAGCCGTCGTCTCAATCAAGTACAGCCTGGTGCTGTTAAAATGTAACCTGAAGAATGAAGTAAATATTCAAAAAGTGCAGGCCCGGTGGAGGCTCACAGTTAAATGCTTAGTACTTTGTTTTGATCCACACTCCCGAAAAACAGGCGATTTGTCTGAACTCCCCCTTTAATCCAGTGTTACGCAACAGCACAGATTAGCTCAACAGCTCTGAGAATTAACCGGCTGAATGTTTAATTACTTCTACTTCTTGTTGACTATCATTACACCACCTTCCTACTAAAAACGTACTTTGGCCCTGAGAGAGAGAGAGAGAGAGAGAGAGATCTTGAGCCCATGACTTCACCGTGTAGCTCGTCTCATTGCTTAATAAACAGGTCGACGCTCACATAAATGTAACAGGCCACAATGGAGACGTTCTTGAAGTCGAGGGCAGCATCTATCTCGTCCATGAAGTAGAGCGGCGTGGGCTTGTAGTGGTGCAGAGCGAACACCAAGGCCAAGGAGCTGAGGGTCTTTTCCCCTCCCGACAGGTTGAAGATCTTCTTCCAGCTCTTCTTTGGAGGACGCACACTAAAGAGCGGGAAACAGAAAATCTGAGCTCAAAACAAGAAAGGACGCGATTGAACAAGCAGCAAACAGGAATCAACACATGAGCCTTTGGTCTGTTTTGTCTCCTCTCTCTTTACCTGAACATGATTCCCTCAGAGAAGGGGTCTAAACTGTCCACCAGCTCTAGCTCGGCATCGCCACCCAGTGTGAGCATCTGGTAGTTCTCCTTCAGCTTGTTCGTGATCATGTTGAATCCGCTCATGAACTCGTTGAGGTGCTGCTTGCGCAGGTCCTCGTAGCCCCGTTTGAACCGGTCCCTCTCTGTGGTGATCTCGTCCAGCTGAGCCACGCGCTGCAGGTACAGCTCCTCCTGAACACACACACACACACACACACACACACACACACACACACACACACACGTTGACATCGTTGCTGTGAACTAAAGACTTATGACTAAAGGTTAGCCAGAAGGAGGCCTGTTTGTACCTTCTTCTTGTACTCGGCAATGGCCCCGAGGTTGGGCTTCATCTGAGCGCTCTTGGTCTCCAGAGTGATCATCTTGTTGATGATGATGTTGGGATTGGAGATTTCTTCGAGTTCAGCAGACGTAAGAACAGGAAGTTCCTCGGCTGGCTCTCCCTCAATAGTATGAATGGACAGCTTGGTGGCCTGAAGAATATAAAGATGAGACACGATGGTAAAACACATTACTCTACAGATCATCAATGTGGACACAACTAACTAACATCCAACCATTCAATAACGGAAAAAAAAAAAAAAGTTAAAAACCTGCCTTTATTTCAGGAAAAACAAAAAGACATCTGAAATCTTGAACACCATTTTTAATACAGAGCACATTTCAATTTAAAACTGCCAAATTACAGCAGAGCCCCTAAAATGACTCATTCAAACCGCATCAGGAGAGAATTACTATAAAATAAAGAATTACTTGAGAAAGTAATGTTCGAGAAGCTTTTATTGCTCGTTAGACCAATCGTCCGTAATGTCGCAGATCTCCTGCTTCTCCACTATTACTTCGGTTAGTAGAACGTTATCGTTACTAAGAGAAGTCGTAGCTCACACTTCATCACCCACCTCTTTCTGCCAGTGTTTGATTTTGTTGTTGTGTTCCGTGATGTTGGTCTCGATCTGTTCGATGCGCAGCCGCACGCTGAGCGACTCCTCCTGCATGGCGTGCTCTTGCTGCTGCAGGACCTTTATCTCCTTCAACACCCCCTGGTACTGCTGCTGCACCTCAGGAAGCGCGGCCTGGAGGACAAGAAAGAAGTGCGGTAGTCAGCTTGTTTCACTTTGGACTTAGAAGTAAGCGAGACGTGGCCATTCTACAAAGTCTAAAATCGTATTTCAACTGTTTATTGTAGTTTTCCTGCTTGATCAGAAGCTATGTACACTGCAAAAAGACGATAAACTGCTGTCAAGAATGGAGCAGAAAACTAATACTGGTATAAAATATAATGTTTTTCTGTGAAAATCTGTCTAAAACAAAAACAATGAACCTTAAACAGTAAGAAAAGTTAAGAGTGCCGACCTCAGCCTCCTGACAGGCCTTCATGACCTCCCCGGCCTCGTCTTCCAGTTTCTTCAGGTGCTCAGTGAGCTCAGCCATGGACTTCTGATTCTCCTCCAGCTCGGCCTGCACACGACTCACACTCTCCTCACACTTCTTCAGGTTGCTACAAAGGGGACAAAAGACAGACATCGGCCTCTGTCAGAGTGGTTACAAGGATCTCAGCAGGTGAGTTCAAGTACATCAACGTAACGGGTGTTTCCTCAATGTGTGTGAACAATGCAAACGGGTAACTACAGAGCTTGAACATGCGTTTCCTCACCGGTCAGCGGTCTTTATGGCTACTTTGGCCTTGGTTATGGTGGAGGAGCAGTCGTCTAGCTCCTTGTTGATCTTGTCGAGCTTGTCCTGCTGAGCCTTCAGCTTGTGGCTGTTGATGTCTACGATGAGGGTGTGGAGCCGTTTCACCTCGCTCTCCACCTTCCCAGCCCTGCTGGACGCCGCCTCATAGTCTGAGGAGGAGGAGAGGGTTATGAAGGGAGAACGGAATAGCAGAGAATGATGATTCAAAATGAACTTATTAACATATTTAACAATGAGCCTACCTTTCTTGAAGGCCTCCAGGCTCTTCTCCAGCTGTTTCTGTTTGGCCTTGTCCGGGGCAGCAGCCAGCACATTGGCCTCAAGTTCCTTGATCTGAAGTTTCAAGTGAGCCTCCTGATCAGCCAGACTCTGAAGGAAGGACAGAAGGAAACGTGTTACGGATGGCTATGGAGTAGTAGGGGTCAACATTAACATCCCCAAATGAGCGAGACACAAACTCAGTGGCTGAACAGGAAGACGTGTATTTGCCGTACAGTCATGCTTTTGGCGTATTTTTCCAGCGTGTTCTTCATATCTCGGAGCTGTGGCCTCAGGCGCTGGACGCTCTCTTCTAGCTGCAGCCGTTTCTCCTGGCAGTCCTGCAGCTTTGACACCTTCTCATTCAGCTTGCTCTCCATAAGGTCGAGCTGCAGAAAACACATGAAAAGCATCATTAGCCTCGTATTCCAACAGCCTGCTGTGGGGATCGTCTAACAACGGGTTCCATTTTCATCCAGCGTCTCAGAATTACTTCTTATAACGTGCTCATGGTAAAACTTAAATAATACTCGCTAACGGCGGGAATTAAAGGATATATATATATAATCTAATCTGCTTTTTGAGTTATTCTATTACTCTCTTGTGGACAGTATGCCTACTCGTTATGTTAATGTTTAAGAAGCCCGTCTTGGTATAAATATAACATGAAGCACTTCTCATGGTTCAGCTGCCTCTGTGTTCTACAAAGCAGGCAAAGGTGTATAAATGCAGCCATTCATCTGAACAAACTCTGTTAACGAGGAGTTAGAATCTAAGAATTGTTGGCCAGTTCGGGCCAATGTTCTACTGTAAGACGTGTGATAGAAACGGACCTCCTCCTGGGACACCTCAGCACCAATAGAGGAGCCCATCCGGCCCTTCAGTGGTCGTCCTCCTCCAGTCATGGTTCCTGTGAAGCACAGTCACACCACAGAGAGATTAAAAACAGACTTGTAAAAACAGGATGTAGTATCTTTCCTGAGAGTGGGCCACCCACCAGCCATCTCAATGATCTGTCCCTTCAGGGTGACCACTCTCCAGCGCTTGTCTTTTTGGAAGGCCATCCGTGTGGCCTGCTCCATGTCCTGGGCCACCAGGGTGTCCCTCAGGGCGAAGTAGAAAGCCGGTCGCACGCTCGCATCCTTCACACGCACCATGTCAAAGAGACGGGGGCAGTCCTCCGGAGTGCGAATGGGAGCCATGTTTCTCTCCCACACCTTCATCTGGAAAAACAAAGAAGGAAGTGAGGAGGTCTGAGACAGCGCAGCGAGATGAGGATATCATTTATTATTGTTTTAAAGCTTAGTAAATGTATAACCAACTCCCATGACCACCTACTGAAGTCAGTACTAGAGTGTAGCATGTATGATATTCAAACCAATCCCTCCATAATGACTCACTCTCTACACACCCCGGAGTGCGATGACTGTTACCTTGTCGAGACCAATGAAGGTGGCGAACCCGATGTTTTGCTCTTTGAGGAACATGACACATTTCTGAGCCGTATCGATGGTATCCACTAGGATGTTGTCCAAGGCGCCACAACTAGAGGAAATGGCCACGTCATACTTCTCTTCAATGGCTCCGAGGTCTCCCTACATGCACAACAACAAAAATGATGACACTTCTGCTTTTTATTCCAGACCATGAATGCTTAAAAGTTAAATACATTTGTAAAGGCGGAATTGGTGTTATTATATAGCCACGATGCACACCATAGCTAGATGACCATGAGTTATGTTATAACAGTGTTTTACCAATCTTCCGAAGATGCCGGGGATTCTGCCACTCTTCTTCTGCTGCATGAGGGCGTCCAGGACTCGTCCTCGACTGCGGTTGGAGGACAGAGAGCTCTTGGCTTCGTCCACCTTCTGCCTCATCTCCCTCACCACTTCCCTCGTCTCGCTGTCCGCCTTCATCAGCTGCTCCAGCGCTCCTTCATCCTGAGGAGGAAAAAGAAAAAGGAGCAAATTAACTTCAGATATAGTGAGCACCAGCTGGATACTTACAGTAGTAAGGTATAACATGTCCCATGGAAATGCCGTAACAAAAGCGATTTAAACAAGGTTGAGCTTTTTACCTTTTTGAGCTCCTGTTCTTTCTGGGGTATTTTGACTTCCAGGTCTTTGATGGCCGCACGGCGCTCACGCAGCGTGTCAGAAGTCGTCTGAAGCGTCTGCTTGGCCGTGTTGAGCTGTGTCAGAGCCGTGTTGTGGCGGCTGAGGTAGATGTCAAGCTCCGACTGAGCCAGGTCCATGCGAGACCGGGTCTCATTTACAGCCTTGCTGAGCTCCATCAGCTCTTTCTCTTTGGTCTGGAGAATACAAACAAGAGGAGCGGTTGGAAGACTAAGAAGCAATGAAAAAACAAATATCTCCATCTTAAGTTAAACAAAAGCATGCAACAAAGTAACACCAGGACGTATACACGCACCTCTTTGTCCTGTTGCAAACCGCTGGTCTCTTCCTTGAGACTCTCCATCACCTCCTCCAGTTTCTTCTCTTCCTTCACCTTCTGCTTCTCCTGCTCCTCCTTGCGAGCGGTTGCCTCAGAGATGGCCTTTTCACTGCTGGCTGGCACACCGCGCACCTCCTCCAGCTGGAAGATGAGCCAGATAACAACAGATGAGATGGGTTCTACACCTGTCTAGGTCCTGTAAGGACATCACTCATCAACACACACACTTCAACTAAACAAGAGTTTAACAGCCCGTTGCCTCTTGAATTAGATAATGAGATTAAGGGATCAGTAAAGACTTCATCAGAACACAAGAGGTACAAAGTAAATGGATTGAATACGCTTTTTGCAAGTGCCAAAGCACACAACTGTAATCAACTATAAACACACGTTCAGAACTGAGCAACTGCTGGTTAAATCTGCCACTTGGCAGGACTGACACAAGGCAAGGAGTGGTGTGTGTGTGTGTGTGTGTGTGTGTGTGTGTGTGTGTACAGTCTATGTTTTGTAGGGTTAACAGTGGGTGAAATGTGGCTGTGGCTGCTTGGGAGTGTTACACAAGCCAGGCCATAGTTAACTACCACACAGTAGAACACTGCTCCCCAGAGGTCCGCCTGCCTCTGACCACGATGTGTAGGCGGAGCAGATACGAGTTGTTAAAGCAGCGAGGGAGAAGGCGACGCTTGACTCTCCGTTTGTGTGAAAACATGTTGCAGTGAGTGCGCAAGTTAGAGAAACAGGAACTCCATCAATAGTGAAACAGAGCACGAGTGTCAACAGACACGCACTAACAATCAACGTGTGTGACTCCACAGCCCCCTAGTGGATCGTTTGGGGCAGATATCTCTTCCTGCCATCAACTTTGGTTTACAATTTTGAAACTGGATTTTTCTGAACGCATGTTAACTCATCTCACACTTTAGCAACTGAGACAGCATCGTGTCCAAGCCCAACAGGAATTAGTAGCAATATTCACTTTTTTTTGTATATCATCTGAATATCATGCAGTGATGTCAGTTGAATTTCTTCATAAACTATAACTCTTCCAACAGCCAGTTTGTTTAAAACACTACACTACCTTTCATATTTTTACACAAATTTAGATTATCTTTCAAATTTGCTTTATTTTAATAATAAAATAATCCATGTTTATCATCGACAACAGAAGATGAACCATACTTAAAAACACACAAACGGTACACTGTTGTGCTCTCAACTGTATAACATGGACCAGTGAACTGAGGGATGCTTATAAAAAATAAAACCTTCTCAACCGACACGTGAAGTCAATGTGATTCATACTAAAGACAAGTTCAAATGTTGTTGGATTCATTTAGGTTTCTGTAAAGACTCGACAAATGTCATTTTCTCTAACCCTCCAAACAACAAGCAGTGTGTCTTCTAGAAGCAACGGAAGTTGTATTTTTAGTGCCCATGTTTTTTTCTTGGCCCCGGGACAAAACAAACAGCTCCACTGGAGTGTGTTACCACCGCTGCTAGCTTGTCTTGATTTAGTACAACCCTGTGTTTGTGTATGGACACGCATTGTAAATGATGGAAAAACTGAGATAATTATGCTCTCTTGACAGATTATGCGACCGTGTGCCTCTACTGTGATACTGTCCAAGTGAAATAATGACTGAAACGCAGGTACATGCAGCCACTGGACCGTGTGCAATAGTGCACCAACACACCTTTTCTTTGTCCTTTTCCAGCTGCTTCTGCAGTTTCTTGCTCTTGCTCTTGGAGTGCTTAATCTTCTCACGCACTTCAACGTCCTGCAGGTCCAGCTGGGTGAACTTCTCCTTCTGCGTCTCGATGTACTTGTTGAGCTTATTTTGTTTCCTGGGGGAGGAACAGCATATTTACAGAGTACACTCAAGTCAATCATGGAAAAATCAACTGAAATACGACATGAAGTATGAGAATACAAAGAAATATGCAAAACAAGTTATGCATAACAAATAATAATAATCCCCAGATCTATAATATAACACGGTAAACTAATCATAGTAAAGCTCAGACAGTTTAAAAATGATCTATGGTCATCAAAGCCATAAAAAGTTGTGAGTTGTGGCATCTAGAACAACACGTTTCGCAAGGAGAGAACACTTTTCTATATATTTGTGTAAGAATCACATTTTAGGACACATAAATTACAGATACTTCTACACTTTTCTAAACCTGAATTGGACTTTTGCCACTAAACCAGATCAAGATCAAGATAGGCACTGACAACAGCCACAACATGATTACATTAGTAGAAAGGTTAGTAACCTTCCAGGCATGTTACATTGGTTGGTAGAGGGGCAGAAGAGGACAGGAGGAGTCTTACTTCTCCACATTTTTGAGCTCTTGGTTCATTTTCTCCATCTCTTGTGATATCTTTGCATTTTTCTCAGTCAGGTCCTTGGTGTCCTCCAAGATCTTCTGCTTCTCCTGCTCTTTATCGACAACACGCTTGTGCAGATCATGACTAATGACAAAGAGAGATCAGGAGAAGAACAGTGAGTGGTAAAAACTGTTTACACACAAAGAAATTGGCACCTGACACCAAAGAAGGGTCACGCTGCCCCGGTGAGTTTTAAAAAGAACATTGGCATTCATTCAATATTTGTTTCTATGCTATTGTTGGGTCAGGTCTACGTTGGAATCTAATGACATTACATTGTTGCTGGTGCACTCACACATAATACTGGCAGAGCCGACTCTTGTGTTTGAAGATGTCATTTTCCAGAGTGAGGAACTCCACAGCTTTGTTCTTTTCGCCCTCCAAAGCGTTCTTCTCCTTCTCCACATGCTTTACTCGGTTGAGCTATACACATAAATTATAATGCATTAGTGACATGTACAGCATCTCCATCATTCTGGTGCCACATAATGATTTTTGATAAAAGCTACAATAGCATTAATTTCTTTCTAATCACTCCAGCATCTTATTACATATACTGTAAAAAAAAAAACCCCCAACATGAATCATGTCTGGGGCAGCTGGCCCAGCTATGTACCAACTTATCTTACACAACTATAAAAATGTATTATTTATTATAATTTCAGAAATGTGCATCAACATCTTCCAAACACACACACACACACACACACACACACTAAAAAGCCTCTTCAAACTGTAACCTCTACTGTATAAATTAAGCAAATTAAGTCAGGACACAGGAAGAAGAGTTGGTTCCCTTAGGAGTGTGTGAGCAGATAGTGTGTGAGTGTATGTCACCTTCTCCCCCCTCTGCTCATTGAGCAGCTCAATGCGGCGTGCCAGGGTTAGGATCGGCTCCTTGAGGCGGCAGGAGCCGATGATGTCCTCCAGGTACTCCAGCATGCCCTCGTCGTGCTCCGTCTGGCCTTTAGGCTTCATCATGGCGATCTGCTCCACCTCGCCCTAAGGACAGTCCAGAGCAACACACGGACAGAGACACGCGTCACTCACTGAAAACACAGAGCTAAAAGTTTGAATAAAACACGCATATAATTAAATAAATTAAATATAAAATGCCCTCAACACTCACTTTTAAGATATAAGGTTAATTAAATGTATGTCTCTAGACTTAAAAATAAGGCTGGTCTACTACACACACACACACTTTCATGTAGAGTGTACATAAAAAATATCTCTAGAGGCTCCCTTTGGGAACACAATGACTTTTCCCCACTCAGTGAAAGTGAGAATAACCAACAGCATTTAAGTGGACTAAACAGTCAGCTAAATAAAAAGAGAACATACAATTAAAAAACTGTAGATATGATTAAATCTGATGATTGGGTAAATTGTTTTATCAGACATTTTAAAATGCTTCAGACACTTCGAAGTATTAATGTTGTAACAACACATAACCTTACCACCCCACCCACAATCACCAACTCTGCACATTACAACTAGTGTTAAAAAAATTCAAATAAAATTATAATTATCAAATTAAAAGTGATATAAAAATGAATGAAAATGTTTGACTTCGTAGCTACACCTTGGTGGAAATGCCAAATACTATTTCTCCTTATGTTGGGGACAAGTCTCCAATCTAATATTCGTCTGAACATGTGTTCTTTTATTTTGTTTTTAGGTCAGCTAGCTCAGGGTGACAAAATGTCTTATGTAAAGATATTATGTTAAACGCATATCAACTGCAGAAATAGAAAAAGCTATGTCTCAAATTATGTTTCACATATTACTTTTAAGAATGAAAGAAAAGAGAAGCCAGTCGAGGTCGTCGTTCTCTGTTCTGACCGGTGCACTAAATAGCCAGCGGTCCCTCAGCCAGAGGCCGGGAAGTGGCCTTGGAGAAAAGCTGAAGCCTCTTCCCAAACTCATGCAGCCATGTCATAGACAGAGAGCTGAAAACCCGACATATACACACACACACACACACACACACACACACACACACACACACACACA
>NW_022280054.1:706879-726512 GCF_004355925.1 Anarrhichthys ocellatus | reverse complement strand
ACACACACACACACACACACACACACACACACACACACACACACACAATCAACTAACCGCAAAACCACAGTGGAGGGTAGAAAGGAAGTGTTAACCCCAAACTACCACAGACTGTAAAAATAATAGAATTTAAAAAAGGGACAACAAAGTTCTGCTCTGACCCGAGTCATCCCCCCATTAGCCTCGGGTTCATCAGTAATAATGGGCAAGATGCAGATGTGATACAATCAGAAGGGATAGCAGTGCAACTAGTCAACTCATTTAAACCCAGTGTGACACAATGCTAATTCAAACATAATGAAACCGTATACAGGAATGCATTACATTCACAGTGGAAGTAAAGAAAAGCAAACAAACAAAATGCTGAACCAGCATTAAAGCCATGGTAATGGAGGGAGTTTGACCCGGCCACACTGAAGCAGCACTGCTAATATTGGGTTCTATTCTCACACGCCAATATTTACGTGCTGCTAAAGCGTGGCAGGTACATGAGACAGGGAAGTCCAACCCGTCCCCACTGGAGGCTCAACCCCAGTAAAACAAACCTCAGTTAGTTGTTCAACTACAGCAACTCGCATCCAGGTCCATGTACGGGTCAAATTGCATTTTTTCCTTAGAATTCTAAAGCAGCAAATAATGGTTCGCACCTTTCCACATTGTTTCAAACCATGATGCGCTGCTATAGCAGTCTAAGGGCTGGCAGAGGGCTCATCCTCTCCTTTCCTAGTCCAGCTCAACAGGTTACTCCCACAGACAGCCACGAAACATTTCACTTAAAGAGAACCAAGAGCAGGGAAGCTCTGACAGAATGGGATGGTCACAGCAAGGATTAGAAAAAAAAATTTAAATTAAAAAAAAAAAAAAAAAACTGATTTAGAAGTGCATAAGGAAATGATATTAAAAAAAAAAAGTACAATTACCTGTAAGATCAGAAATCTGTTGTGGTCGAGGTCAATGCCATGGCCCCGGAGTAAAGCCCCCACTTCTTTGAATGTGGCTTTTCTGCCGTTGATATAGTAGCCTGAGGAATTATCTTTGTTGGCCGTCCTGGAAACATAGAACTTGCTGTTGGGGATGACTTCGTAGTCATCTCCTTCCTGGCTCAGAGGGGGGAGGGGCAGAAGACACAGAGCAGCTTAGTGCATAAAAATTCAGGAGAAACTCGAACAGCTCGACACATCAGATGATAATACTCATAACACCGACAAACTCACTGAGAGTGCTTAGAGAAAAACACTGCACATTAACAACAATTAAGAAAAAGGCTTGTTTAAAAAGCACTAAAGAGTTCCAGGCCAGCTACACTAGCATGTAAATAAACCATATCAATATTAGAGTGTTTTCTATCATCTTACATTTACAAAATTTGAACAACATGTTAGATATAATGATGAGATTTATAAATGCATAGCAAAGAGGGAGGGAATTTGCCTGAAATGTATTAATACTAAAAACAAGTCTAATAAACTAATCTGTGGACACCACTTATGAAAAAATATTTTTAAGTTTCGAAAATGGCCGATTGTAAAGCCGGCAGAATTCATAAAATGATGCCTTTAGTTTGACAACTTGATTTAAATTTATTGTAAACTACTGGACCAAACAGAAAGACTTAAAATAATTAATAAATAATTAACCCCCTGTGGCAGATCAAATACAGAAGCATGTTTAACACTACAGTCACTTTTCAAAGTAATTTGTGATCGAATGAAAAATGTGTCTCTTAATACAAATACCGATTGACTTTTCAGTTTATTCAAACAAGTAGAGCCTAGTCTCTAAATGACACATTTAAAAATTGTTTAAAATAGAGGAATGAATTGTAGCACATTATGAATGGACGATGGCCTGTGTGGGTGTTAGTTGTAACTTTCACGACTGCTTTGAGTCTTGTGTTAAGTCACCGGTGTGATCATTGTGGAGCAATATTATCCCATGACCATTGAGAAAAAATATATATTTAAAATTCAAGAAATATATCTGTCCACTAGAAAATATTTCAAATCACCCGTTTGAAATAGACTGTGTATTTATCCATTCAGGAGAGGCCAGAGTGAATGTAGTGTGTGTGTCTGTGTGAGAGAGATGAAGATAAATATATATACCTTATCAATAATCTTTTGAAAATGCACCTCCACAGTGCAGCTCTGCACATCCTTGTGTTTATCAGAGCTGTGAATCAGCACCGAGAGCTTTTTAGATCGGATCTTTTGAGCTCTGTATCCAAACACAAAGAGCATGGAATCTATCACGTTGGACTTCCCACTCCCATTCGGACCAATGATGCATGAAAAGCGCTGAGAAAAAAAGATAAAAAAATATGTTAATCAATTATATAAAAATATACTGCATCCACAAACAAATACTGTGAATGCCATAACATTACACGCTGTACATTAACATTTAAGCATAGTCACACTGTGACAGTGAATGTATTCCCAGTGGGTGTAGATCACTACACTCACTAAATCAAAATGGAGTTGTGTGACTTTTTCCACCTTTAACATTTTTTTTGAACTCAACACATGTTCTAATAGTATGATTCATTATTTTAAATAGCATCAATAATATTTGTTGTACTTTTTGTGTCTACCGCTACACAAGGCAACATGTACAGTGGCAATAATATGACATTAAAGACAAACACAATCCACTTGAGACACACTACAGATGATTATAAATCTGTGAGCTTAACACTACACATTAACGAGGCATTTCCCACGCAGGCTTGATGTGTGTAACCATGTTTGGTCGTACCTTGTGAAAAGGCCCCAGAATCTGCTCGCCTGCATATGATTTAAAGTTGCGGTTGACTAAATGTGTTATCATGAGGCGAGGAGCGCCCGGTTCATTGGTCATTGCTGGGGGCGGGGGTGGAGGGATGCTGCCGAGAATCTCCTCCAAACTTCGGTTATCACCCGCCTCGGCAGCTTCCCCGTGAGACAGATCTGTGGCACAGAAGAAGAAGAAGAAGAAGAAGAAAAAAAGCTTTAATTCCTCTGTGCGAGTCGTTTCAGGTGGGGGGCAGTGCTGCGTGGGGGAGGGGTGGAGGAGCAAAAACAAAAACAAACAAACAGCAGTCAAACAACGACTCCAGAGAAAGTTGACAGGCATTCATTTTCTTTGTTCTGAAAAAACACAAGAGCCAACCCGAAAGAGACCCGCTTTATGAACACATATTATTATACAAACGCACTCCCCGACACGCGTTTATACGTGCGAGTAGATGCGCCACAGTCATTTCTTTTCGCTCTCTCTCGATAATAAATAAGTGCACATTTCGATCACCAGCGTCACATTTGCACTCATTCTTAACTGCACTCAAAACGCAGACAGGGGAAAGCCTTGTTTTTGTGATTGAAATGAATAAACGTTAAACCGATTATGTTGCCATCACACCAACAACGACCTGTCCACAATCTATTGTGCTCACAGAAGCATAAACAAGCTGAGGGTTCGATGTTTGTAAATCTAATGCTTGCAGCCAGATGAAGCATTTCAACACACACATCACTTGGTCTTCATCTTAAGGCTTCGCGTACAATTTAACCACACAACTCCCATTTGATGAAGTTATAAGAATAACGCCAAAACTCCCTTTTGATCTTACTCCATAAAACACTTTATTATCGAAATGAATTACCTCGTTTGCTGAGAAGATCCGGGGAAGAAGAAGTACACTCGACGATAACAAAATCATCTCAAAAATTAGAATTTTTTTATTGATGACTGACACTTTAGAAACTTAAAAAAAACAATAAAAAAAAACAGCCACTCTAACTGCGTGTTTTAAGTAAGAAAAAAGAAGCTTCAAAGCAGTGGCAACTGGCCACTACGACGACACACGCAGAGCCATTGAGTGAACACAACTTATTTAGATTCACAGACACCAACACAGCCTTTGTTACTTGCCAGTTGTCGGAGGTGCCTCCTCTGGGCCATTGGAGCGAGTTTGTTGAGGTACATCCAGCTCGTCTCCGGAGTCATCCCGACGCTGAGACCCTTTCCCTCTGGGCTTGGCAGTGGAGCTCTTTGCAGTTTTAGATGGCATGGTTTGAAATCTTAAGGGGTCATTGGGAAAAAAAAAAAAAAAAAAAAGTAATATCCATGAGTGTGTCTGTCAATCTCTCCACTTTTAGGTCGGTCACACGCAGCTTCTGTTGTCAGGCTTTAATCATTACCAGTCAGATCCCACACTGACGCCCATCAAACTGGTAGTCCGTATATATTTTTTTCAAATGAGACCATATTTTTGTGGATTTAAAAAAACAAAGTAACAACACGAATAACAATGTTTGAGTTGGGACCTGATCAAATGTAGTTATTATGAGATAACATTAAACGAGATGGGAGCGTTAAGGCTGCCAATCTGCGTGATGATTGAAGCAAACTAGTTGCTATTCTAACACCAAACAGTACAAATGAACCTCCACCTGTGACAGAATGCTTTTTAGTAGCGTGTGCATCTAACGCATTTGATTCGCGCGTCAGAGTCGGACAGTTAATGACCCAATGATGCGAAGAACAGAAAATAAGGTTAACATAACAAATTCAGTTAATATGCAAAGAGATAAATCCTCTGCCAACAGCTCAGTCTAACCTATGTTATGGTTATCACTGAATAGACGCAGCTGAACAGGCTCTCTGGTCGGTGGTAAAGACAACGATGTCACAAACTGACACTAATAATAACTTAAATCCTCTAAACTTGTATGTAAATCAGACGGGCCAACCTAACTCTCTAATAGGACATTAAAATAACAAATGGAGCTAACCTTAACTTTATGGTATCGTTGGGCGAATAACTACTAACGTTAACTACGTTATAACTAACGTTAACTACGTACGTCTGCTAAATAAGGACCGTAGTAACTCTATCGTAGCTGGGCCACCGGATAAAAAAACATGGAACGTTACGCGTTTTTTTTTAGTAAAGTGTGCCACGTTACTGGATTGTTTTCAGTTTGCTAATGTTAGAGTTAAGTTAGCAGCTGTAGCTAACGGTAACTATCTGATGTGAACGCCACAGCCACAGCAAAGCTAAAGCTAACGTACTGGCTAACTTTGACTAGTAAACGTCTGCGTTGTGGAACGTTAACGCAACGCTGTAACGTTAACTGTAACTGTAACGGTACGCAAGTAAGCGTCATCTGAATTGAAAGGGGCGCTTAACAGCACAACTAACGTAGCCCAAGATAAAGTAGTTGACGTTATCCAGACAAAGGTATTACAGCTAAAATGTTTGCAACGATGCGCATCATTAACATAAACTCAGACGATCGAAGAAGTAACTAACATACTATTGTTAGGGGTGTGTCTACAAAAAGGCACAGTTTGCTGTAAATTGAATATTAGGCTAAAAAGCGAACATCTCTCATTACATTCCAGAGTATTGATACCGTTGATCAGTACGCTTCTCACCGTTGCTTGTAGTCAAAACGCAAATTAACGTTAATATTAAATCTGGTGAGGAACTAACGTTATGCATTTCAGCAAATAGACGGAACCCAATCATTAATTTACGCAGCGCTAAAATGTTTTTTTCAATGTACCTTCCACAATATAGCCACAGTCTGTCAAGAGTCGTTCTCTCTGACCCCAATTCGCGATTTCGTAAAAAAGTATTCGTTAATCCAAGATTTGGGCAAATATAATCCACAAAACTCAGCCCCGTGTCATTCCGAGTCGCCTCTCCTGGTTGAACACTCTAACTTGTAAATGGCGCCTAAACTGTGCCGTCGAACCAGATTCGTTACAAACTGACGCAAGGCACCATGGAACGTTCAAAGGGCAACGGAAAAAAAAAACACGAAATTCAAAAAAGGGGACGAAGCCAACTCCGCCTCGCTCCAAACAAACAACAATCATACGACACGAATACTCAGACGAAAAAACGCAGAAAGCAACAGTACTTCTTTACAATGTTATATGATTTAAGATTATTGTCAGATTGAAACGCATAATGTTTCTATGTGTTTAATCGGTTACGAGGTTACAGTAGAAAGAAGTCCCGACCGGAGGGATACTTTACATTTCGTGAAATACTTTAAACGATTAATGTTAGTATCTCAGATTTTAATGAGTGCTATTAAATACGTTATATTTATTTAACAGATTTCATTTGTAATCGCCATTCGAAATATCCGTTTTCACGGAAGCGAGACTTTGTAACTCTCGCGAGATATTTCTGTTCAAGCCTTTCATGACCCAGATAACATGGCTACCAGAGATTAGCCTTGATACCGTTAGCAAGAAAGTGTTGCTTAGTGATGGATAAGGCGTGCTCTGTACAGTATTGGCTCTTAATGCATCTTTTGCTGGAGTAAATGACACGCATACACATCTGGTGGTTCCGTAATAAAGTCGGTAACCAAGTTAAAGTTAGCATTCACGTTAGCATGAAAGGCTCGGGGACATCTCAGGATTCACGTTAGCAACAGTGGCAGGTACCGTAGCAACAGCAGACGCTTGTTAAATTCACCGTCACAGTTACCAGAGCATGCTAACGGCTAAGGCTAATCTACAGGGTACTTGTTCAACGATTTGATTTGGTCTTTTGTATTGTTTCTTTCCGTGTGTTGGCTTGGTACTGTCACTAACTGATGTTTTGTTTAGGGATCAACGGAACAAACATACAACCATGAGATTGAAAACATCGCTGCTACAGGAACCCAAACATATCCTTTTTATGATGTTGTTGTGTTTCTGTACAGCTGCAATATATGTAATGTAACACGACGTCAAAAACTATTATTAACCTGTATTAATGTTAGCACCACTAGAAGTAACGTTAGCAATACAGCGTTAATTATAGTAATTGGTACTTTCTATTGCTTGGTTTGACCGAGCACCTTAGTTGTATCAAATCTAGAATATATTCATTCTTTCTTCAGGAGACCCTATTTATAGCAGATGATCAATTTCCTTAACAGCAGATCACATAAGGAACTTGTGAGTTGTGTTGGCTGGACCACAGCAGATGAGCTGTACTCGTGCAGTGAGGACCACCAGATCCTCAGGTGGAACCTGTTGACCAGTGAGACCAGTCTGGTTGTCAAATTATCAGAGGACATTTACCCCGTTGACCTACATTGGTTCCCCAAGACCGTTGGTGGCAAAAAACAGAACCAGACTGAGATCTTTGTCCTCACCAGCACTGATGGCAAGTCTCTTCATTCTCTAAAATATGGCCAGTGGACTCGGCTTTGTTTCTCATCAGTATATCTGTTTTGTATCACAAGTTGTTCATTCAGTGAACAGACAAATTACATGATCTGAGATTGTTTTCAGACACAGCTTTACAGGGAAATAAAATTAGTTTGAAAACAAAAATAGCAATTGTCAAATGCTTACTGAACTAACTAAATGTAATATCTGGTGACACCTCAGCCTGGTTTTTATACTGAGTAGGGTGACAGTGTCTTGCTTTATCATTTCAATGTAGTGAAAGGAAACCATCTCAACCAGTTTGATACTTCAGATAAGCATATTCATTTTCACTTCAGGAAGAGGATTGTAATACTGCAGTAAAGCGTGTGTCCGTCTCTAGTCTAGTTTTTAATTACGCCTTCAATGTTAAATCATTAAAGGCGGAATTTTGTTTTCCATCTTTATATTTATAATTCCAAACTTGGCAACAGAGTTTGTTTGAGGTGCATCCATATGGCCTCTTATGCCTCTTTTTCAGCCTATAAGATACAAACACACATAATATGGATGTACTGTTATGGCAGGCAATGTGTGGTCACAACACTAATGGCAGTGTAGGGTTGCTTAAACACACCCACAAACTGAAGCAGCAATTTTCTCTGGCAGACCAGAGAATGAAAACTCTGTTATGATTCACTTTTGCAACTTTCTTCTGCTTTTTGCCTTGTTAAATATCAGTATTTCTATTGTGATTGTTTGAAATAAGTTTTTGTTTTTCATGGACAATGAAACATGACAATCACACAATTTTATTTTTAACTTTGGTGTGCACTGACAGATTTTGTCACATTTTGAAAGCTGGGTTATGTACAGGATATTTAACATTTGTTAAGAGATCTGCATGATATAGTTGAAAGCAGGCAGGGTTTTATTGGGTGGGAGGAGTCCATTAACATGGCTTTCCCTTGACAACCTACATTTGTATATTGCGCACACAGTTTAACTACTTTTCTGTATGATAAATAAGATTTTGTCTAATATTTTAAGGTGCTATTTCCTGTCCTTGCTTTCATAACTAAATTTAATATTCTAAACATTGAATTAATAACTATACTTCATTATGAAATGCCTAATATTTCCCCATGACTAAGCAAATTGTGTAGTTAGATGCATCATTTGCTATTCTACCAGAAATGATATTGTGTGGAATAGAGCCAGGCTTATCCCAAAGCATCCCAAATTAAGCATGAAGGATATGTCTGGGCTTTCTGTTTGGAACAACAGCGTCTCATTCACTTTTACCCCGTGGAACTACAATGTGGTGTCATAATAGATTTCACACTTATGTATCATCAGGAATTCCTCAACAAACCATATAGGCTATAAATAGAAGTAAAATAGCAAAAGGCCGATATGTTGTCATTGCAAGTTGTCATAAAAAAGCATCCGTCAGATAACAAGCAAACAAACAAATCAGCACACAAAAGCATTGAACAAACAATGTTCGGCTACATAGATAAGGACTGTTGATGTGAGTGCATATGCAAGTAGAAATAGAACATGCATTTTATATCTAAATTTAAAAGATGTTGTTTTGTTCATTTGAAAGAGTCCTTCAGTGCAGCTGTACTTGCTTGTTATGTTCACTACCTGCTGGACAGTAACATCCACATTTGTTGGGATGTCCAAATTTAGAAATGGGAGAGAGCAGCAGCATGCTGATTTGCAGTTTTAGGCCACCAGAAATTACATAGAACGTGCAGAATTTTTTAATACACACTGCCACAAAGTACATGTTAGGCCAGCATCCTCAATAACTGTGTCCATGACTGATCACCCTTCGTGTCTAGGAAATACACAATTTTCCTAATTCAACCAACAGATACTCTTTAGTTTGACTCATCCACTTTAAGTTTGTAATTTAGCTTGGAGAAGAAAATGTAGCTTTGTTGCTAATTGTGTGTCAGCGGATTGATATTTGCTTTTATTTCATTTTTGAAGTTTAGTTAATATTTTGTCCTCACTGGTGTTCTGGATTGTCAAAAAACATGTTCTGCTCATTTGCCCCAGTCAGCAGAATCAGTCAGACCTGGTCTCTGTAACCAAAACCCACATGGTAGCATAGAATTACAGCAGACAGTAGTGTTCCTCAATTATAGACTGTAAACAACCGGATCAGGCCGAGAGTGTGGACTTGCCATACAGTAAGCCTCTTTTTGTCTCCTTACAGGGAAGTTCCACCTGACCACCAAGATAGGGCGTGTGGAGAAGAGTGTAGAGGCACACAAGGGAGCTGTGTTGGCTGGAAGATGGAACTATGATGGAACAGCTCTTATTACGGGTAAAATGTCAAGGACGTACATATTTTCATTGCCATTTAAAAAGTACTCACTAAAAACATCTTCATGTCCATTTCATCTGTTTATCTAATTACTTAGCTGGAGAGGATGGGCAGATCAAGATCTGGTCAAAAAGCGGGATGCTACGTTCAACACTAGCCAGCCAAGGTAAGGCTAAAGTGCTATTTATTATTATATACGGTCACTCAACCAAAAACGAATCAACGAAGCAGAGCACATTTGTTAATATGCACGCACCCTGTGCACTGTGTTGTCACAATAATGGCTGCTGACGCCCGTTTGTGTGCAAAACTTGAAAGACTGACTAGTAATAGTCAGGCAAAAAAAATATGAGAGATGATAGATAAATCTTGATTCAAATAATTTGAATGCCAATGTAAAGCCCCTCTCCCACTCTACATAAAACCCCTACCATCTGGCATTTGCCTTAAGTGGAAAAGTTTACAGTTCTGCATTCATTCCCGGGACTAACTACTCTGCAGTAATCGAAATAGACACCCGGGTGGACGTGTGATTTTTCGCCCCTTTTCCGGTGCTTTGTGGCTTTGTGAACATATGATGAATAGAATCAACAGGGATTTGGACAATAGCCATAGCTTATTAATGTATTTGCACAATGTGCTTAGTTGAAATAAACAATGAACTCACTTTTTGAAAAGAAACAGCTGTTATATGTGCTCCTCTACCAGACTCCATTTTATCATTTTACCTCGCTGATGAACACGCTTCATTCAAACTTGACAGAAACAAAATACAACTCCATTGACAGAAACAGTCATTTTCTTTTCACTGTTCCAACAATCACCAACTCTGGTTTAAGAGTTTGAAAGAGAAATTGAATAATAAGTAACAGATTTTTCATGAGGCCGAAAGTGACACACCAGAAAAAAAAACCAGAAAGACACACTCATCTATTGGCTATGGGAAAGGTTTTTACCGTTTTACCGTGTTTAAAAATTCCGCATAAATGCACTAATTTTGGTGGGTAAAGGGTATAAAAATGGAGCCGATCTGAGTCCGATACAGTTTAAAGCAGGTTGCATCCGTAACAGCTGCCAGCCAGCAGCAGAAGCAATGTAAAGCCAGTCTCTGATCAACCAGCTGTCGGCATTTAGTAAACACAACATAACATACCGACACCAATTACACCCTCTATGTCTCTCTTTCTTTCTGTCGCGCACACACACACACACACACACACACAAACACACATGTGTATACAATTTATTTTGTATTTTTATGAAAAGCACCATAAAGTTTCAAAGCTTTGTATAGGAGTAGAGATTTATTAAAAGCAATAAAAAAAAGACTCCTAATGATACATTTTCTATCCAGAATACACATTACAGATGGCTTACTTATTAATTGAGTCATCATGCTGTTTGACTTATTGAGTGTTTCTTCTCAGTTGTGGGACAGAAAGAAAGATGGGGGGGTGTGGATGGAAGTTGGCTTCTGGGGAAATGTATGGCAAGCCTGGCAGGGGAACAGCAATTCAGCCCCAGTAGTTAGGAACATTTTTCCTTAACAGGCTCAAAAAGACAGATCTGTAGAACTCCTGGATATAGCAGCATTGCCACAGATGCACATTATCATCCACATTGCACTCGGATCGCTGCAGGTGTTGCTTCTCTTGAGAGCCTACAGCTCCAAACACACACACGCTACAGTAGCAGGCTGTTCATCTTGGGTACCATGACCAATTTTAAGAGAGAGAGAACTGTTGGAAGTGAGCGAGCGAGCGAGAGGGAGGAGACAGGAACTTGCCTCAGCCCCTCTCATCGCCTTTGTCAGGTTTAGATCATGTGACCAGTCGGCGTTTGTGAGAAACCACATGCACCTGGAGTTAGGGTTAAATGGCAGGTCCTCTCCCCTTCACAGCCACAATCCGACACGCACATTTTCCTCACACGTGTGTACGTAAGCACACACTTGTGCTCATGGTGTAGAGGTTATGTTAGGTTTTCTCAGCTGCCGTGTTTGCAAGCGAAGTGACGTTCCATAGGCTGAGTGAGGCGAGATCTACGAGGGAATGTTATACCTTCTGAGAAGAGGAGTTAACACTGCTGTATCCCAGAGCTAGTGTTCAGACCAACTCCTGATTTGTCAAAGGAGAGGGGGAATTCGTACACAAACACTTTTAATATTTATTAATTAACATCATAGTAAGAACAAAGTCTTTATGTGTGGAAGCCCATTGCTTTTGATGCAAGATCTCATTTTCTGTTTACCTCTGGTTCTGCATCTCCCAGGGTCTCCGGTGTACTCTGTGGCCTGGGGTCCAGACTCAGACAGGATCCTCTACACATCAGGAAGACAACTAGTCATCAAGCCTTTGCAGCCCAGCGCCAAAGTCATACGGGTACACTAACTTCCTGTATTCATTTCAGAGGTAGAAATCTGTGACTTAAGTCAATGCACAATTAGAATTCAATTTGTCATAGTTCTGAAACATTACCTTGTAACTACCTTTGACTCGAATGTTATGGTAATAGAAATAAAATCAACCATAAACTGTTATAAGATGAGTCACATGGGGCACACAATCAGATTCTTTTCTAAATATAAATATAAAAAGGTAAATGGACATCCCAATAAATCATACTCTGTCACAGTTTGTAGTTATATTCATATTTTCACCTATATAGCATCTGATGGGGAGTTTCTTTTCTGTTTTCGATAACTTTGCTTGATACTTTTTCATCTTGTGAGTGGATTTTGCGTATAGTTTGATCTGCCCAATGATCTGACATCACTGGGCCCTTTGCCTCCTTTTTAGGTTTTTTATAATAAACTTGAGGTTCATAGATTTGCATTGCTAAATAAAGGCTTAATAAAAGGAATGAAAATGTAATAGATCTATATGTCTTAGAGGGACAACTGCATTAAGGGACCTTGTACACCAGTGAGTATTCTTGTTCATGTATACATTTATCTATTATTCTTCTTAAAACTGAATACCACCTGGGACCTTAGATAAACAGTGGAACATTGAATATTTTCCTTCTCAACGCTATCTATGGATAGCATCATTGTGTTGTGTGGATGTATAATTTTCTTTCTCTCTCTGTCTCTCTCTCTCTCTCTCTCTGCCCCTCTCTCTCTCCCTCTCCCTCTCTCTCTCTCTCCCCCGTCTCTCTAGTGGAAGGCTCATGATGGGATTGTTCTAAAGGTGGACTGGAATTCTGTTAATGACTTCATACTGTCAGGTGGAGAAGATTGTAAATATAAGGTGAGCTGTGTTTGAGTATATTTTTAGATGTCTTGTGGGTGTGATTGTTTTTTTATGATGTTTCTATAATTCAAACCATGTCGTCCCTCAACAGGTATGGGACAGCTTTGGTCGCCTGCTTTACTCCTCATCATCTCATGACTACCCGGTCACCTCTTTGTCCTGGGCTCCTGATGGAGAGGTGTTTGCCGTGGGCTCCTTCAACACCTTGCGGCTCTGTGACAAGACTGGAGTAAGAAAAAGCCCTTTACCCTTTTATTTTATATATATATATACTGTTTATATTTATATATACACACTGGTTCCCTCAGCAAAAAGCCTATGAGATATCGCCATTGGATTTTAGAATATTGCAGAAAATAATCCGAGGGGCAAGCTCCAAGTTTATTATACTTACAGGTTTTGTTCAGCAAGATAATCTTCACAAATCAGCTCAACTGTTTTTGAAACGTAAATGCAATCAGCAGAGGTAAAAAGCAAACGTTAGGCTATAAACAAACTATACTTGTGCCGCATGAGCACGAGAACGCACAACGAGGCCGTGAAGGCTGACAGGTCGGCATGATGACCTTTGGTAGTCTCAGTTGGGCACTTGTTAGCAGCAGCCTTTTTTTAGGACACATAAAAGCTTCAAAATTTATGAGAGGGGTGTTAACTGATGTATTTTAAATCGTTGAACAAATCGTTAAAATATCTTTAGCTTCCGTTCACCACAAACCTTATTTCAGGCATCTAAACCAAAAACCTTTTCACTTGGAAATGAGCGAACTGGAAGTGCAAACTGCTAACTCATCTCTGGATTTCGGGAGTCATTCCTGCAGCACTCTTGTGCTCTTGCAATACCAATGCACTTATTGGTCCTAGTTTAATACTGTTAAAGCCTGTTTTGTGTATTTTATTTTTTATTTTCATTTACAAATATATCATTCATGCTTTGTAGTCAGTCCCTTTTCCCTGAAACATACAGTACCCATGGTGCACTGTTAGCTTTTCCAGTGCAGCATGGTTTCATATTGTGTTGCCCATTGTTATCGGCCTTATGCTTTCTATACATTGTTCATCTCTGTAAACCACATTAGGCTGACTGCTGCATGCTCTTGTTACCTAGTGCTGATGTTAACTGGAGTTGCAATGAGAGAGGAAATGAGAGAATGATGAATGGTAATTGTTGTTTTATTATTGCTGTATGTTTGGCTCGGAGCAAAATGAATAGTTGTCTGCTCTGCCCTCACAGGACGTTTAGGGCTTCTTTGAGTTTACGTGGAGATGTCAGTGTCTCGCCGTTTCAGACTTGTTGTAATGAAAACAAACAGCCGAGGCTGGGTTTTTGTGCGCTGATCACCAGGCATTTCATGGCCCATTTTGATTCAATTAGGATCCAATTTTTTTCTGGAGCACTAAAACAAATGGGCTGCAGAGAGGACTGAGTCAACACATATGTCTTCTCCAGAGGGGTACGGTGTGTGTTTTGGAGCGTTTACATTAATATAATTTGAAGAGTATGAACATCCGAAGGGAGACGGTATCCTTAACCATCACATTTGGCTTTCTGGACCAACCTGATTTCGGTAGTTTTTGGGGAGAATTGCCAGACTAAAGCCGTGAGCTGAGGGAATCAACGAAGCCAGCTCGTATCCGTTTTCTCTGTGTAAACAAAAATAGAATTATTGTGCATATTGAAAGTATAACAGACTGAGCACAACTTGCTCCTTTTATTTCTTGTGATGATCCGCTCCACCTTACATCCTCCCGTCATGGGTTTGTTTACGTGGTTGGTGTATTCCATTGTTTCATCAGTGCCGGACTTGCTTCGCTGTGGTGTGTCTTGGTTAGGACAGTGTGATGATGATAATTATGATGATTATGGTTCTGCTCTTCTATAAGTGGAGGAAGGGCTTGCCTTCTCCTCCCTAAGCCCCTCAGAGACGGTGTGTACTGTAGCATGGCGTGGGAGGCTTGCCTAAGAAGAGAGAGGGGAGGAGAGGGGGGACGGGGACGAAAACCCCTCCTTCAAAGGTCACTCCATCTGAATTCTATGTGTGAATTCAGACATGCATTCCTTTCACGTATCAAGTGAGAGAAAGTTTAATTTGCATACGTATGCATACTTGGTCGCTGTACTGTAAATACTGTAATCTCATTGTGCATGTAGGTGTACACACAAACACAGAAGCCATCACCCAATCACAGGGGCTCTACCTGTGTTGTTGCTGTGGCGTGTTTGCGGCGCAGTAAGGGTTAAGCAGTGCGAAGAGCCTTTTCAGTTACTAGCGTGACTAATGGGAAGGAGTTTCATTCTGTATCTGCTACAATGAAACCTTGCACTTTAACGTATTGCTGCTGGCTCAGCAGGATCAGTCCTGCACATTTAACCCTTTCACCTCCCGTCCAGCTCTGTTCTCCTCTCGCCCTAAACTCTCAACTCTCTCCCACTCTTTTTTCTTTTTCCCCCTCCACATTTTCTCCCTGCACGCACCACAGGACAGATGTAGTTTGTTACCCCCCTCATTATCACCGTGGAGGGAGGGGTAGCGCGCACACACACACAAGTTTACATCGAGGCAGCAGTACTGGGAAAAGAATTAATCTTGTTGTTCCAGCAAGCCACACATAAACTAAACACAAAGTTTGTTCAGTTTTGTTTTCTCATAGACCATCAACATTTAGTTATTGTTGAGTACATTGTTGAATTCTCAATACATATTTAATTTAATTGAGTTTGTAGTTCTTGTGTGTGGACTACGTTTTTCTCTTCACAGAAGCTTTAACAGGACACAAAGAGGCTCACTGTCCCTTTTACAAGATTTGGGAGAGACAATAAGTCAGTGTCTGTCTGTGTGCCTGCCATAGTATATGCATGTGCCCACATGCCTGTGTGTGTGTGTGTGTGCGTGTGTGTGCAACCATTGCCGTGCAAATGTGCCTGCGAGACAGCAGTCTATTTACGAGGCGCTGCAGCTGGTGTCTAGCGTCTGGACCCTGTCACGATCCCTGACACTGTCACTGGCTAACAAGTAGGACTCATTGTGCCAGGCGAGCACCCTCTCTCTTCTTTCACTCCGCCTCCCCCGTCACCCCCCTTCTCTTCACTGTGCTTCTTTTTTTTTTCTTTTTTTTTTTACTCCACTGTACACCCATGCTCACATACATAAATGTAATAGCTGCTTTGGTTTGTTCATGGGTTAGGTTAGAAATCATCTTATTTATGTAATATGTATTATGCTCTGTAGATTATATGCAGCTAATATCACTCTGAACATGGCCTTAGACCCAGGCCTCATTCAACTTCACCGCTTTAACTGAGGTCTTACTGAAACATGACTGAGCTCAGTCTTGGTACGGTCCAGGTTCCTGTCACACTCCTGCCGATAAGCCAGTGTGCATCTCCTTCTATTCCACTCTTCCCTCCGCCCCGTATTTTTTCTACTCCCCCATTTGTAGGTTAGACTCAACCACAGGCAAAATAGTTGGGATCATCAGATGGTTTTAATGTTAGCCTCAGGCTGAGCCCAGTTCTTACCGACACTCTTGACATGTGTAACAACTAAAAATGTCTCCTTCTCAGGGGTGCACATGCTTGCAGTTTTCCTTCCACAATGTAATAACAGCTGTCACCCTCACACGGTTTTGGGGAGACGATTAGTCGTAAATCATGTATCAAAGTTATAGCTCATAATGGCAGAGTTGTTCTCAAGAGTAGGGTTTGAAAAAGTGTGAAACCACTGGTATCTACTTGTGGATACTGCCTGTTATTTCATACAACTCTCAAATGGCCCTCAATTGTGACAATCAATGATTTATTATCTCGAGCCGTGATTTTCTGCCAGCTCTGCTGTCAAAAAAAATGCTTCTTCCCTTATCTGTCTCTCCAATGTGTGGCAGGTCATCGGTCCAACGTATGAACGTCAGTGGGATATTGAGCTACATCTATTTACCTTCCTCTTTGTCTGTGAGATACGAGCATGCTTTCCTTAAAGTGTAAAGTATAATCCCTCTCTATCTTTCCTGCCTCCTCCCTGTCTCGGTGTGTGTTGGACTACCTCATGCTTATCAGCGCTCCCCCTCTTGGCTCCCTTTCCCTCCTGCCTTCCCCAAGACCCTCTTTACCTCCTTTTTCTTTCCCTGGGTGAGTCCAGGGGGTCCCCTCAGGGTCTTTGTGAGCCTTGCTCAGCATTGCCACTCTGGGAATGGGACTATGTCGAGCTGGAATCACCATTGCTCCTCTCTGTCTGTCCCCCCCGCCCCCCCCCTCCTCCTCCTTTCCCTCTTTAACGTGCAGCCTCATTCACTATAGGATCTTTGTCTGCCATCCTTATAGCTGCCAACTATTATTTTCTCTCAGAAAGTCTGTCACTTCACTATCTGTTAGTCTGTCAGTCTTCTTTCTGGTCTTTTTTTTAAATTCTTTTCTTATCTATAGTGTCTTGTCCTCTATGACGAGCCACCTTTGCTCTCTGTCTTGTCAATGAGTCTTCTCTGCTCTAACAGTCTAACCCCCCCCCCAAACTATCATTTGGGAGCATATACCTGAGCCCGTGCTGGTAGTTTGCTGCCAACCGCTGGCCGGCCAACATCTGGAAATTGCTGCTGCTGGAAGAGAATAAAACGTCCCAGAGCTCTGGTCCTGATCGTGAACCACTGTTAGTAAAACCATTGTAGATTTATTGGACTGAAAGGCTTTATCTGTTTTCATCACATGAGAAGGAGACGCTTTGTATGGTGTTGGTCAGAGGAAGAAAAATGTTGCTGCAAAAGAGGTAGTATGAGATGACATGATCACATAGAGGATGGGCGGGTGGAAACGCAGGGGAGAGGACGATAAGTAAGTCGAAGTGAAATTATCGGCATGAGTCTGACAAAGGCAGAGCACAAGAGAAAAGATGGTGACTGGGTGTTTGAAAAAAGACGAGTAAGTGAGAGTGTGTCAGAGAGAGAGGGAGAGAGCAAGAGCGAGGGAGCATTGTCAAACAAAGAGAGTCCTGAGTCAGCAGAGCAGTTTTCTCCCCAGGCAACTGGGCAGGGCTACTCCTCTCCCTCCCTCTCCCTCTCCCTCTCTCTCTCTCTTCCTCTTCCTCTCCACTTGCTTCACTCCTCCCTCCCTCCCCTCACAGATCTGTACTTTTGCATGCTAGTATTTCTTGCTCTCTGCACTCTTCCTTTCGCTCTGTCGCTCCATACACTGTGAACGGGTAGAACGAGACCACAAGTTCTGAAAAGGGCAATCGGGGTCTATCTCACCCTTCAGAACTCTCTCCCTCCACTGTTTTCTCTCTTGTTTTCACAGGAATCGTTTTACTGATTTATTTTCACACATTTCGACGAGCTTTCCAGGCCTGTTGAAGCCTAGTTTAGAGTGTGAACAGCATTTGACTGTAAGATGCAGTACTCGCATGAATACTTAATCTATCATCCCGAGGAACTCATTAGTTTCCCTTGAAGAATGTGAGGATAATGGTTTCTCCTTTGTTTTTCACGTCCTTTGTGCCGAACAGGCTTTGGGTTTTCTGTTTTGCTAGACTTATTCTGGCTCTCTCTGTGGAACAGTGTATACTAAGGTCCTTCTTGCAGATGATTGACCTCAATTTTTTTGTGCAAGCTGTGTGTGTGTGAGAGAGCCGGTAAAAGGCACTTGTTGACATGGTAATACTTTTACACCTCTCTAGAGTTCGGCTAAAGGCTTGCCTTGTTGGAAACCAAAAAGGAGGGGAGCATGAAAAGGAGCTGAGAAAAGAGAGCAGTTGGAGGGGTGGGGGCGGGGTAGTGTGGAACTGTCCAATATATCCTGTAAAGTTGGCCTAGGCAGTGAGGCTTGGAGGATTGGTCTCCATAAAAGACGGCGGTTTCTCTTTCCTTCAAGCCTCTCTCTCTCTCTCTCTCTCTCTCTCTCTCTCTCTCACTCCGCTCTTGTCCCTCTCCCTTTTTTTTTTTCTTCACTTCTCCACCCCTCCCCACGGCTAGAGTGTGCGTATGACAGTGAGACAGTGCCCTGCCAGCCCCTCTGGCAGAGTCATCATTCTTAGCAGCACTAAATCACTACCTCCACTAGCTAGACAAACATGTCACACTCACAGAGAGAAAGAGGCAGAAAGAGAGGAAAGAGGGATAAAATAATATGAGGAGCGAGGATGCAAACACAGGGCTTCGGTGGTGTACACAAGCAAGCGCAAGCAGAGCATGTGTGTGTAACTGGGGTATCACTTCAAGCTTTACGGCCAACCCGGAGTTCATTAAGGGCTGTTATTGAGGAGTAGGGCTGGGCTTGAGGCAATAGGCCAAAGTCCAGAAAAGGATGATTTGAAAGGGTTTAATTTAGGCTGTTCCTCTCCCCTTCTGCCGGCTTCAACATGGATCAGAATGGTGTTACGCTTTGACATTGACTAATTTATTGACTGGCTGCCTCATTTCATATAATTTGTTGTACATGTTTGCCTCCGCGGAGAAGTAATGGGCTTGTCATCACATATGTGCATGGCTTGATACTTAAGATCTTTCTCTATATATTCAAACAGGCACATTTTATGGAAAAATAAAAGTTTTTTTCAAACTTAGTTACAATGCTGCAGGTCTTGCTCTATCTCTCTCACACCCACACATCAAATTTAAAATGAAGACTTACAAATAAAAGTTTGACTTAATTATGGGTCAATAAATGCCAGGTGGCTGAAGTCCCTGTCGCACTGCAGAGCATTTATGCTTTTGTTCGTTTACAGTTTCTTTGTGGACTTCACAATAGTTGTGCAAAATAAAATAAGCATTGATAAGAAAAGGAAAGTCCTTCATTCTGTGTTCATCGCCTTCCTCAATGCCTCAAAGCCTCAAAGCTTAAAAGTGTGACTTCAAACGTCCGCTCCGTAGGGCTGATCACACCGCTGGACACGCCGCTTGCTAATCA